>NW_026927116.1:0-29411 GCF_032062105.1 Saccostrea cuccullata | reverse complement strand
TCTTTTTACTGATTGTGGTAAATCATTATTTATGAATGAAAATCTCAATCAAAATCTTTTCTCATCTTATCAAGAATCGGACGGAAGACCCACTCGTTGCTCGCAACGAGATCGTATCTAGTTATTATTATTATTTTTTTTTTTTGACTTTCTAATTTTGTGCACGCGATTTCTCGAAGACTACTGGATGAAATTACATGAAATTTTCAGAAGAGATGTGTCGTAACATGAACTTGATCTATCTGAGCGATGTTTTGAAAATTCCTACCTGGTGCCAAATTACGGGACATTTCCTGAAATTAAAATGACATTTTGTCCACGATTAAACTCAAAAACGGTAAAAGATATCATCATTAAACTTTCAAGGATTATAGATCGTGATATATACTATCCAGGAAGCGACCTTTCGTTCGTCGTTGGTACTTCCTGTCGTTAGGAGAAACGAATTTAAAAAATCGCATTTTCTAACTTTTTTGTTTTTCAATATTTTTTATTTATTTTTTGAATGCTAATAGAAACCCTTCTACTGATGCTTACTATATAATTTCTTTGAATATTAATAAATCAAAACTCTAGATATTAACATTGAAAAATCTGAAGCGGGACCAAGATGGAGGCTGTCTCTGTCAACTCCGCCATTTCGCGAGTAGAGGTCTATGGAGGCAGCTGAGCGTTTGATTAAACCATTCTGACATAAGGACACATGGAATGTAAAAAACTACTTCGACTTTCACGTAGTAGTATGTTGCAATTCAGTGTCAAACTTAAAACTTAATTTCCGTTTCACTGCTTTAGTGTAACTAGGCTAGATACAATTTGTAATGTGTACAATGTGTTAAATATACGTTCTTAACGAAATAGAATAAAGGCGATAAGAACGTTTTATGTATTTAATTTCATTGAAGCTATCATACCTATTTAATAGATCAGTCCAAAGAAAATGTGCAATTATTTACCCGTGGCGTTTGGCGCGATATTATGAATAGTGGCCCACCTTTTATAATTCTTAAACAGGTGTACTGTTGCAAAAGTATACACAAGTATATTGAGAGCAGTACTCCCAATAGCTTAATGGTTTGCGCATTGAGGATAAAAGCAAAAAAGCGCATTCACGTTGGCGAACTCGGTTCAGTTCTACTTGTGACCAAAATTTTGAATCACTTTTCAGCTCGATTTTACGTGGGTTTTTTTTTTTTTTTACCTGAATCGGACGGAAGACCTCTCGTTGCTTGCAACGAGTATCGTTTCTAGTTATTATTCTAACCGATGTTTTGCAGGTGATTTCTCGTAAATGCGTCGATGGATTTTCATAGTCTGGTCCTGATTTCTAAAAAGAAGGCTAGAAATAACTTCTAACGGCAAATAATTATTATTTGGTCCAGCATAATTTTTAAACCTATTTCGAGTATGCTGAATCCGAAAAAATATGCTGGCCTTCATGAAAATGGCGTTAAAGAGGTCAAAATGGTGATTCAAAATGGCGGCTATCCAATTTTTCAAATTTTCTCTTAATGTCGTTCAAAGTGGAGAATTAATGAGTGAATATCTAACTGAGTGTAATAAAACTATAAAAATTAAAATAGAATGCTAACATTATTAGTTAAACTCAGAAAATTTAGTTGTTTCTACACTTAATTCGAATTTTCTCTGATTTTTTTTTTTTTTTTGTCTATTGTTTCTATATTCTTCTTTGTTCAGGATTTTACATTTGCAAATATCTATACACTTCAGATTTGTATTTTTCCCTCTGCATAACACAATTCTACAATTGAATGATAGTGCAGCTGTAAGTTAAAAGTCAAAGTGGCGATTCAAAATGGCGGATATTCATCTTTTTTTTTTAATTATTTCTTAATGTCGTTTACCTAGGAAAAAGGATTTGTGAATATTTTACTGAGCGTAGTACAGTGCAGGGAAATAATTTTGTTACACCATCAATGCTGATTTTGGTGCTTCCTATGCTTGCTGATTTTGATGCTTCCTTTGCTTGCTGATTTTGATGCTAGTTATCCTTATCCTGATCCTGGTTTGATCCTTATCCTGATGCTGGTTTGAAACTAGGTCAATGCTAGTAATGCTACGGGAAGTAGGATTATCCTGCTGGAAGTGGATAATTCAAAAACAGCATCGCTATTTTAAGCCATTAAAAATAATTTTTGGGGTAATTTTTATTTGTAATTTGTATTAAATGACTTTCCTTTATCTGTTTTCACTTTGGTCAATGCTAGTTCTATCCTTTGCTTGCTGATGCTGATCCAAGTAATGCTGTTTTTTTAAATGCTGATGCTGATGCTAGTTCTATCCTGATCCTACTTATGCTGATCCTGATGCTGGTTTATGTAACAAAATTATATTCTCCTGCACTGTACAACTATGTAAAATGACAATAAAACACTTATTTGATCACTTTAAATCGGAAAATTTACGTTAAATATATATGTGTATGAAACGTAAAAAATCGCAATTCAAATGACGTCTGTTTACCAGTCACCTTCGTAAAATACCCAAAATTGCTTAATCCTGGTTGGTTTTGCATTAAATAAATTATAGTTTGTTTTTTTTATTCATGAAATAATGTTCAATTAATGAAAGTTTGAAGATAGTTTTGTTAACGACTTAATGAAATGTCGGATCTTTTTTTACTTCTATTGTTAAGATAAGTATTTTTGAATTCCGAAAACATTTTACCTTCTACCTGTCTCACTTCATGCGTCACTCATTTAAAAAGTTATTAATATCATACAATAATTGTTGTTTTGAAGACAATATGAAAATTAAGATCAATGTCAAGAGCAGTATCCCCCGAGCATTAAGGCGAGTGAACATTCAGTTTTTGAAAATTCTTAATCTGTTTCTCTCCAGTGTAGAAAAAAAAAATAAATGTTTATGCTTTTTGTGGAAGGTCTAGTGCAATATAACTTAGTATGATTTTTAAAATGATTAACCACGACCAATTACAGGGCTAGTAATTGTTACATCATATAAATCTGAATATATTATAATATCCAAATATAAACATATTTATTAAGAATTATCAGTATAATATACGGAAAGCATAAATTTTCTTGATTGTCCAGCTCTGATTCTGTGTCCCTAGCTACATTATGCATTTTTGTTATTCTCATCAAAAATTCATCTGCATGATGGCTCAAAAATTTCATGTGAATGGATAGTTTTGTATTGAACAGTGTACATAAATTCAAAAATTTTGAAATTTACAAAATCTGAAAGAATAAAATATTTGTGTCCAATCCTCCCTCGATCTTTTACAACCTTACAAAATCCTAACAAAGAAGTGTGGGTATAGTTGCCATAAATATTCTTGAAGTGTTCACGAAAATTTTGTTGTCAAGAGAAGTGTTGACAAAGATCACAAATCAGGAATGGCTTATAGGCCTATTGGTGTGAAATGTAATATCACGAGGAATCTCAGGGTGCTCTTAAATTGCTTAATTTTACACTTTACTCGTCCAAAATATGCACACAAGGTGATTTCAGATGATCAAGTTTGAGAATTTTCTTGCTAACAGAATATTCATTTCTAGTGAAAGACAACAAATCTAGCTAGTACAAAATAAAGAGCTCTGTCTTGATTATCAGCATCTTTTATACCCTCCACTTGAAAAGCGGGATATTATTCTTATTATTATATTATTATACGCTGTAGGGTACCCATTTCTTATTGATTCTCATACCACTGAATGGAATTTGATGGAACTTTCACAGAATCTTTATTACATACATTCTTGTGACCTCCTATTTTAATTTTTTATCCGACACATATTTCGGGTTTTTCATAGCAAAACATGGACACTGTCATTATATTCATATGGGAGACACACTTAGCTATCATTTAGTGAGCTAACTGCTCACATTTATTAAGTTAGTTTTGCATATGCTTTTCAGGAAAACAAAATATAACTTTTAACATTTGAACAAATATATATGTTGTTCCTTGAGTGTTGGTTGATTTTGTATATCAATATCGAGAATAGTTCAATGTTTTCGTTATATTTGTACAACATGTACTCATGCCTTTAAATAATCGGTTTTTGAAGGATTTTGGCATAATATTTATGGCGGCCCTCAGTGAGCTTACTCTTAATCGAACTCCAAGAAACGCATTTCATTAAGGGGCATACATTGCTTTTGCAAATAGAGAATTCCGAAGACTTAAGAATGAAACATCGGGTTTCAAATAAATCTGGAATAGAAAATTTATAAATACTAAGTTCTTATGAGTTCTAAAATGCTATGAACAAAGTGTTCGATGAAATCAAGTTTTACAAGAATTTCTTAAAAAAAATAATATTTTATTTTTGAAAAAAATTCGCAGGAACATAAGTTGAATCAGTTGATAATGACAGGATTCAGAGTGATGTTATTATTTTTTTCAAAGGCTTTCCAACACATACTTCAAATACGAATGGGGAAATTTGGAAACTTAAAGTTTTCATGAAATTTTAACTATTTCCAAAATTAAAAAGAATGTACTTTCAAGTATTTTTTGTTCATATTTAATGGACTAATTAATATTATATATATATATGAATTATGAACAAAAAACCAAACTGTAATTTATTTGTCTGCAAAACGAACCAGAATTATGCAGTTTCTACGAAATTCGAGTGTATCAGACGTCATTTTGAATCGCCATTTTGAGCTAATTAACACCTTTCAATTTAAACGACTAAATTTTCCGATTGAAAGTAATCAAATATTAGTGATCTGTTGGCATTTTACATAGTTGTACTACGCTGAGTAAGATATTCACAAATCCTTTCTCCTATGTAAACGACATTAAGAAATGATTTTTTTCTAAAAGATGAATATCCACCATCTTTAATGGCCACTTTGACTTTTAACTTACAGCTGCGCCATCATTTTGTTGTAGAATTGTGTTATACAGATCGGAAAAATACAAATTAGCAATGTATGGATATTTGCAAATGTAAAATCCCGAACAAAGCGGAATATAGAACAATAGACCAAAAAATCAGAAAATTCGAATTAAGTGTATAAACGACTAAATTTTCTGAGTTCAACTAATAATGTTAGCATTCTATTATCATTTTGATACTTGTATTACACTCAGTGAGATATTCACACATCATTTCTCCTTTTTGAACGATATTAAGAGAACATTAGAAAAAATTGGATATCCGCCATTTTTAATGACCATTTTGACCTCTTTAACGTCATTTTCATGAAGGCCAGCATATTTTTTTCGGATTCAGCATATTCGAAGTAGGTTTAAAAATTATGCTGGACCAAATAATAATTATTTGCCGTTAGAAGTATTTTTTCTATAAATCGGACCAGACTAGAGGACGAGAATAGAATTCAGCGAAACATTCCAGTATTTCCATGAATTTGTAAGTAATCGGACGAGTCCACTTTGGGGTAAACAAAATACAAAATTCGTCGAAAATCTTAACGAATTCACTGCTTCAATGGTACTTGATCGTTTACAATATTTTATTTGTAAAATGTGATAAATATACTTTCTAAAGCTCGAAATTCCCGTGTTAAAAACATATAAATTCACACAAATTTCTAAATTTATTTGAGGCTATCACATTCATTCAATAGATCAAACATTTCAAAGGAATAGCTTTCAGAACTACTCGTGACATTTGGCGCAAAATAATGTGTCGTGACCCGACTTAAAGGTAATTGGACACAAATTTGAAGTTATTATTTTTTCTATAATATTACGACGTATATATTTTAATAGCTTTTCACAAAAAAAGAAATTAATTAAAAATCTTATTTCGTTTAAAAGATTTTGAAATTTCAAATTTTTCGGCGGGCTTGATTGGCATATCCTTGCACTCTCACAAATTTAATTTTATTCTTAATCCTTAGGAAAAGTGGCAATCTCGTTTTGTATAAATGAAAAAATATTAATACATGTACTATAATCCAGAAAATTCAGAGTAGACACGTTCGAAAGCAAAACAAACACACAATATATTGTCAGTCCGTGCAGTTGTGGTAAGCAGACTGTGACGATTGAACGCACCCGGTGAATTCTAAATATAAACAATTACAGAACTCGAGCCCTGTTTACAAAAACTGTGTACATAACACGAGTGTTTTCGATTTGCTGAACTCTGTACGCATCTCTTAGTTCGGAATGACGATCCTTGTGAAGGTGTTTTGCTTTCTAACATTTCTACTCTGAATGAAATTATTTTTCTTGATAAAAGTTTTAATATTTCTCATTAAAACACATCAAAATTGCCACTTTAAGGATTAAGAATAAAGTTAAAATTTGTGCAAGGATGTGTCAATCAAACCCGCAAAAAATTTAAAGTTTTAATAACTTTTAAATGAAATAAGATTTTTAATTAATTTTGGTGTGAAATGCTATTAAAATATATAATTCGTGATATTATACAGAAAAATGAGAAAATATTAACTTCAAATCTGTGTCCAAGTACCTTTAACTACATGTAGTAGACAAATGACAACAAGTGCAGTAATAAATACCATTGGCATGCCTATATCTGGAGTTGCATGGAATAAAAAGTAGAATACATATCGAATGAAAGAAAGTAAACAGTTTTATCTCTTCATCGATAATATGTTATCTCTCCTAAAAATTACTCTTAAAACTCAAGCTACAAATTCCAATGTGATATTCTTGGGTAAAGTTTTACATGCTAGCTCTCATTTTATAATTCCATACTAAATTTTAAAAAAATGTAATTTATGTTAGAATAAAAAAAGGCAATATAAGGCGATATCGCAATTTAAATTTGAAGTGGGTTCCTAAAGTGTAATGGGTAATGGATTTTCACGTCTACACCAGGGTTCAATCCCCAGTATGTCCTATTTTTTCAATCACTTTTTCAGTTTGATTTTACTTTTTTTTCAGAATCGGATGGAAGACCACTCGTTGCTCGTTTCTAGTTATTATTATTCTTACCGATTTTGTGCACGCGATTTCTTGACAACCAGTGGGTCGATTCTCATGAAACTTTGAGATCTGATAGGTATTTATCTGAGCCTTATTGGATTTTTTTTCGATGATGACGTCTCTTCCGTTCGTGAGATATCGACAATTTCCTGATTTTAAAATGCAAATTTGTCACCATTGAATAGCAAAAACTGCTTAAGATATGAACAGGAGACTTATTGGAGATGATAGTTTATGACTTACACCTTTGCGGAATCACCTTTTCGTGCGTCATCAATACTTCCGGTTGCTAATGGAAGCGAATCTAAATAGTCCAATTTTTCAACTTTTTTCTTTGATTTAAATAGAGACTCTTTTGCAAATACCAAATATGTCATTTGTTTGAAAATCGAAAAAGCTAATCTCGAGATATTTGCATTTAAATATTTGAAGCGGCGATCTCAATGGCTAAATGGTTAGGGCGTAGGATTTTCACGCTGGCAACCCGGGTCGATTTCCCATGTGTTTATTTTTTTTCACTTTTTAGCTCAAATTTTCATTTTCTACTTTAGAATTGGACAAAAAAGAACTCCTCGTTGCTCGCAACGAGATCGTTTCTAGTTAATATTATTATTCTTACCGATTTTGTGCACGTGATTTCTCGTAAATGCTTCGATGGTTTTTCATGCAACTTTAAGCAATGATTGCAAATTGTATGAACTTAAGGCATTTTTCTTTAATTTGATGACGTCACTTCTGGTCGCCAGGTATTCAAGATAAATCTTGATCTGTACATTTATACCTGGTATATATGTACATTTATATATTTGGTTTTTCGGCATTACTTCCAAAATAAGTTAAAAATATGCAATTTTGATTCCTTTTTTATTTTTAAATGTTCATAGCATAGACATATACGGTGTTTCAAGTAATTTTATATGCACCGGAAGATGAGTTTTTAAAGACGGAAGTTGGTTCTTATACATTGTAAACTGAAAGTTGTTCAAAATACGTATTTTTCATTTAAACTTTAGGAAAAGTCCTGAACACATCCATTGTGGAACCTCAAGTCGTTTTGAGCACTTCCTGTCAAACCGAAAGTAACTGAAAAGAACCAGAAATTACTAAATATATAAAAATCTCACTTTTAATGTGTTTTGTTAGCACTTTTTTTATTTATCATTACTTGCTCTTCCATGTTTAAGTTGAACTTTAAAAGTCATGATCGCTAATCGGACAAAAGACCTACTCGTTGCTTTGCAACGAGTTCGGTTCTGGTTATAAGGGTCTTTCATTTTTAAAAGAAGACCCTTCTATTATTTTTTGGTTTCTTTTTTTAACTTAATTATTAGTGTCTTTAATCTTTGGTGCAAAACCCTTCCATTATTCTTCGGTTTCTTTTTCATTTTTATTATTGAGGTCTTCCATCTTGAGCGGAAAAACTTCTTGTTATTCCACTATTTTTAAGGTCTTCTGTTTCAACAGAAAGCTTTTTTATTTTTCTGTTGTTTCTTTGTTTACTTTTCATATTATTAAGGTCTTCCGTCTTCAAAAGACCTTTTGTTTTGTTTTCTATTATTATTAAAGTCTTCTGGCTTCAGCGTAAAACCTTTTAGTTATTAGTCCCCTACCGGTAAAACCGGAGGGGACTATAGGTTTCCTCTGCGTCTGTCCGTCCGTCCGTCTGTCTGTCTGTCCGTCCGTCTGTCCGTCTGTCTGTCTGTCCCCGTCTGTCTGTCAGTCTGTCCCACTTGGTTTTCCGCACTTTTTTTCTAAACGCTTGCAAATATTGAACTGAAATTTGGTATGTGAGTGTATCTTGATGAGTTACAGATCAAGTTTGAATTTCGCACCGCTTCATTGATTTTTGACAGAATTATGGCGTTTTGAATTTTTCACATTCGTTTAATTAAGATCGGTTCGTGCTGCGCTAACTTCCGATGGTTGACCGACGACATAAATATAAAGCGAGAAAACACGTTGGAAAAATGAGTTGAATTTTCGTCTTAATGTGGATTGTTTTAATTAGATTTAAGGCATTCACAACCTAAAAATCATGCAGCTTTACCTTGGACATAACTTTTGCATACTACAAAATGACATCCTCAAGGAAAAGGGGATCCCGGTAGGGGACATGTATTGCTTATGCAATACTCTCAGAATGCTTGTTCCTAAAAGATTTTTTGTTTCCCTTTGGTTTCTTTTTCCCTTTTATTATTCCAACCGATTTTGTGCGGGCAAGTTCTTAGAAACGACTCGTCCAATTTTGATGACACTTGAAGATCTGATAGGTATTGATTTAAACAATATTAGAAATTTTTATTTTGATTAATGATGTCACTTCTTATCTCGAGATATGAAGATTTTAAGAGGGTCTCCTTGTCCTGAGAAATCCTCCTAAACAGCTTGAGATATTGAGTGAAGATTTAAAGTTAAGTAAGAAGTAGGTTCGCAGATGTGCAAATGGGTGTTTAAAACTTTCTAGCACAAAAGGCGCTGAAGCTTGGTAAGGCCCGAAAATATGTCGCAGAAACATCTCACAAAATTTGACACTTTTTGTTTCATTTCTATGTACCTATTCATAAAATGTTAAGACATATTGAACAAAAGTTGTGAAATATGATAAGAGTTTTGAGTATGAATTCATAAGATAGGGTCTTACTCCTCATATTAGGGCTCAGAGGGGCCAAAAGTCTTTCATATTTAAATCTTAATGATCAATATTTTGCGATACATTACTGAAGCTAAGATATTCATCTTAATGATTTGGAACTTTATATAATAAAGTTTTGATCATATGATTGATTGATTGTATGTTGTTTAACGTCCCTCTCGAGAATTTTTCACTCATATGTAGACGCCACCACTTGCCGGTGGAGGGCTACAAATTTTGTCCTATGCTCGGCACTCAGGGTTTTTGAGCAGTGGGGGATCTTTTTCGTGCCAACACCTACTGCGACGATGGGCCTCGGTTTATACGGTCTCATCCGAAGGACCGGTCTCCACATCCCACAATGGGATTCGAACCCGCGACGTAAGGATTGACTCCTTACTTCGCACTCTAGAGCAGACGCCCTAACCACTGCGCCATTATGCAATTTTTGTAAAATGTCCCTATTAAGGACTTGGAGGAATGGCCCCTAAATATTTCCATTCAGCATATCCCCATAACAAAAAAAAATCTCTGAATAGGTGTTGGACAAAAAAAATCTTTGAAATATGAACCCTTTCGTTTGATATCAAGAAAAGGGGGCTGACCCCTCAAACAAGGGGCTCAGAGAGGCAAAAAGTCTTTCAGGTACTCCCTAATGGTTAATATTTTGTTATACATTACTGAAGCAAAAGTATTCATCTCAACGAATTTCGACAAGATACTATAAAATTTTGATCATATGTTACGTAATTAGGGGTCACAAGGGGCCAGAATGTAAAATCTTTTACGATTTATATGTCGAAAAGGGGAATATTTTAATAAGCAATATTGAACAAACATAGTCAGATTAATGTTCTAAACAACATGAAACGTTTAAATTTTTGGAAAACGGTCCCATTAAGGACTTAGAGATGTGGCCCCTAAATATTTCCACTTAGGATATCTCTTCAACGACAAGAAATTTGCTAATAGGTGTTGAACAAGAAGTCTTCAAAATCAAGAGACCTTTCATTTGAAATCAAGAAAAAAGGGCTAAACCCTCAAATTAGGGGCTCAAAAGGGCCAAAAGTTTTTCATTTTGAACTTTTTATTGATCAATATGTTGTGAACAATAATGAGGCAAAGGTATTCATTTTAACAATTTTCAACAACATTGCATTAAATTTTTATCGTATGTTACGCAATAAAGGGTAACAAAGGATCAGAACAGAATGTAATAACTTTGATGATAAAGATATTGTGATATAAATCAGAAGAATTAAATTTAATGAAGGAAAACGTAATGCCATTCTCAATTTACGAATATCTCAGCCAAAATCAACTCAAATCTCAACTTATCGAGAAATCCAACAGAAGACCTAGTCGTTGCTCGCATGGAGATCATATATAGTTTTTATGATTTTTTTTTCTTACAAATTTTGAGCACGGGATTTCTCAAGAATGGCTTGATGGATTTCCATGAAACTTGCAGGACTTGTGGGCATAATTTAAACCTGATTCATTTCGCAGCACTGTTAAGGCCTACTATGAGAAATCAACGGAAAATAGACGTGCAAAAAAGGGGGATTATTCTAAAACTGAATTTATTTTAATTAACTGTTTTATTATCACAGACGTTAAATGCAAATGGAAATAGCATAGTATAACCCTCTCTGTACTGTATGCACTTTGGTCCCATCGATGGACAGTCACGTGATGAACGCATAATTCGTGTACTGAATGTAGGTCATGAACAAATTTCAATATCGCAAGGGTATACACTAGTTGAAATTAAAACTTCAAGCTATTAATTGTTTCTGCATACTTTGTAGTTTCTGAAAAGTGCTGCTGCTTTGAATAGAATTTGCATTTTAATAGTTAAATTTTCAGGTAATTAAGTCAATATCGAAATATGTTTGCCTTTTACCAAATACTTTGTGTACTTATAAAATCACGCCCACTTAATAGAAAGCAGCAGCACTTTCCAGGTAAAAAAAATGTCCTTTATCTTTATTCAAAAAATGGTTAAGATCTATTAAGTGTATGCCCTTGCGAAAGTACGAATTAATGAGGCATCTCATTGTAAAATATACGTAACCTGTACATAAAAACATGACATAGTTAATAAAATACATTCTCTTGTTAGTTAATGAATAATCGCACTTAACAAAGGATATGCTTTGGTATTAATCGACTATTTAAAACCTATAAATAATATTTCGTTTAATTATAAAACGCAATTTTCATTGTTAAAAAATTCATCAATCTACCTCTCACAGCACATGAAATACGTCATTTTTACCAAAATAACATCATGTTTACAGGTTCATTGTGATCAGTGCTTTGTTTAAAACCAGCTACATGGGATTAAACTAGCAAGTTTTTTAATGCACTAATAAGTTTTATTGTTATTTATTATGCTAATACAGTTTAAAGTTGCAAATTATTTCATTTTCAGGTATCATGAAAAATACATAAAACTCATATTTTTGTGTGACATCACAGTAATCTTTTTCAAGCCTTAACAATGCTGCGTTTTTTTCTGTTTTGATGACAACCCTTCCAGTCTGGAGATATTGTCGATTTAATGAATATTAGAGGGTCGGGTTGTACCCCATTTTTCTTATGAAAAGCATGAGATAGACACACGAAAGTTTCAGGTATGATAGATATATCTGTAGATATGCCTCTTGCATTTTGTTTATTCCGGAAACGCCGCACGTCGGTTGTCGCTATGGACCGAAAATAGGTATATTGTGAATTGATGAGAGTTTATCACTTCTCCAACAATATCTTTTACCTATAAATATTTTGTTAAAGCATATAGAACAAAAAATAAGTGTCGAATTACATAATCTTTCAAATGATATCTCAAAAATGGCTGGCCCCTATAATAAGGGATCAAGAGGGGCCAGAAGTTTTTTTTTCCTTATATAATTAAAATTATTGAGAATTTGTTATATATTAAAGAAGCAAAGTTGTTCAAAATATCAAGTTCAATCTGTTCTGGTCGTTAAAATACGTCCCACGACGTTATTTCCGGTTAGAAAATGCAAATGCTTGCAGTTATTGACAGGTTTTTAGTAGCATATGTCACTTGAAGCATGAAACTTAATTTTCCATCCGTCGACGTCAATTCTGTACAAACCGGAAATAACAACAAATGGCTTACTTTTGCAATAATTAACATAAATATGGAGGATTTAAACCATTTTTGAACGTCATTACTCTTTTTTTTTTTTTTTGTTAAAATGAAAGTTACTTCAAGTGAAACAGTACAGACGACCTACTCGTTGCTTAGCAACGAGCTTTGCTCTAGTTATTATTGCTTTTTATATTTCTTACCGATTTTGTGCATGCGATTTCTCGGAAACGGTTCGCTCGATTTTCATGATACTTTTAGGACTGATAGAACATCAAACAAACTTGATATATATATTTTTTGTTTTTATGACGTAACTTCCGGATTAAAGATTTAAGTGTTTTTCAGAGGGCCACATTGTGCAATATTTTTCTCAGATATACTTTAAGACAGAAACATAAGACTTTCAGCGACGGTAGACCAACGTGTGCTGATGAGACACATACCTCTTTTTTTCTCCGGAATTGAGCACGTCGGCGCTTGCTATAGCTCGAAAAAAAAGTCCTATTTATAAAGGATTTAGAATTTTTTCACACCTTTTCTGCAATATCTCTCTACACGTTAATATTTTGTAAAGATATTTAGAACAAAAGTTGTAAAGAATGTAACGATCTTTCAAAGGATATCAACTATAAGGGGCTGGCACCTATAATTAAGTGCCTAGAGGGACCGAGGTTTTTTTCCTTAATATCTCGAAAAGTATTGAAAATTTGCGATACGTCAAAGAAGCAAAGTTCTTAAAAATTTCAAGCTTAATCTTTTTTGTCGTTTTTTGGCATGTTTTCTGGTAACATATGTCACTGGAAGCATAAAACTTAATTTTCCGCCTGTTGACATCACTTCTGGTCAAACCGGAAGTAGCAAAAAATGTCTTAATTTTGCAAGAATGAATATAAATTTGGAGGATTTAAATCATTTTTAGCCGTATTGCCTCATTTCTTTAAAAAAAATTAAGTTACTTTCGGTCAAAGAGGACAGAAGACCTACTCGTTGCTTTGCAGCGAGCTTTGCTCTAGTTATTCCACTTTTCATAGTACAGGTCATATTTCAGCTGTGTGTCTTGAATTTGAACGGATTTTTCAGGGATAATGCATCATGTCAATATCTCCATAGGTGTCCTTCACTTTTTCGAAACTTTCGTCGGCTTTTTTGGGGGAAATTTGTATTTTTGAAATGGAATTTTGTCGCAAAAAATTCTGAGAGCGACAATACATATGAAACTGAAACTTACGGACGTAACAGATCATCGAATGTAAATGTGTTGATCGAACTTCATTTTTCGTCGTTCTGACTTCCGGTTTCAAAAGGAAGTGAAATAAAAAAGTCCAATTTTTCAACTTTTTTGTTTTACAATATTTCTCTTTGGGATTCACAAGGTTGATAGAGTATATTTGAAGAAGATGTTTTCAATATCTTTATGCATGCATTTGTTGCAAAGATATGTTCTAAACTTTGTTTCATTGTTGGGGGTTCGAATCCCGCTGGAGGCGTTGCAAATTTTTTTCTCTGTTTCTGTCTTTTTTCAGTTGCATTTGACTTTTCTCTCCTTTTAAACATGCATGGAAGATTTTGCCTATTTTTAAAAGATGTATTTTAAGATATTGAGTGGAATAAATGTAATACTCATGATCTATGTTGGGAGACTGCTGTAAATGAATTTCAACGTAAAAAAAATACATTCTGAAATCCATTTTATGGCTGAGTACAAGATCTTTCAAAGGATATCTTGGCAAAAAGGGCTGACCCCTGAATAAAGGTATCTTAAGGGTCAAAAGCTTTTTCCTGATATCTCAAAAAGTATTGAGAATTTGTTATACATCAAAGAAGCAAAGTTATATAAAATGTCAGGTAGAATTTATAGAGGTAATCAAAATACACCTGGTGACGTCACTTCTTGCCAAACCGGAAGTTTTCAGAAAATGTATATTTTTACCGTTCTTGACACGTTTTTTTTAGAAATATTTGTCACTTGAAGCATAAAACCTTTCTTTCGTCGAATTCACTTCCGATCGAACCAGTACATGTAGCAGGAAATGGCCTACTTTTGCAATTATCAACACAGAATTCGAAAATCTAAATCTTTCGAGACGTCACATCTCTCTTTTTCTTTAAAGTAACTTCCTTTTAAACAGGACAGAAGACCCCCTCGTTGGTTTGCAACGAGCTTTGCTCTAGTTATTATTAACTATTAAGTGCACACGATTTCTTGTCATAAAACTTTCATTAATGAAGGCACATGCTATGAACTTAAAGCTGGGTTTTTTTCTATTTGATGATGTCACTTCTGGTCGCGAGTAATTAAAGATTTTCTTTTTTTTAAATGAAATTTTTTCCTTGCCCTTGCCATTGTTTACCAGAAGTAGTTTTAAAATATGCATTTTTGAAAAAAAGAAGCATTTTGAAATGTGTATAGCATAGACTTATAGGGTGTTTCAAGTCATTTTATATCCATCGGAAGTTAGGTCTTAAAAACAGAAAGTTGTGTGTTGAATAAACCGGCAGTTGTTCAGAAATTCGTGATTTTCATTGAAAATTTTAGAAAAGTCATGAACACACTCATTGTGGAAAAGTGTTTTGAGCACGTCAAAAGTCCAAAAAACAAACAAGCAGAACAAGCAGGGTCCTCCAAAACATGCAGGTGGGATCAGCCGCAATGGAGGAGTTTAAATCCCCTGTCATCCGCCCACACCTGTTGTGTGTTTCTTGTCTCCATCGGGTAATAACTGAAAAAAATCCTTAAAGAAAGGCTTGGTAGGTTTTACATTTTAACATAGTTCGATAGTCGTTAAAATTACGAGTAAATTGATATACAACACATCTTCTATATCTCTCACTATCTAGAGATATTACTAAAAATAGCTTAGTTTACAACTGAGAGCTCGCACTGAAACTAGCTGTATACCGGAAGTGACGTGTGTGACGTCACAAGTGTGACTTGCCGAATTACACGGATGAATCATGTCGAAGAAAAGAAGGGGAAAATTGTTCGTTACTGCGCGGGTTGCACATCATCACATAATGATTATGTGTCCTTACACGATTTTGCTTAGGAGAATTGACCAGATATCCGTCGGCAATGGATTAGATTTCTTAAAACTATACAGAAAGATTTCACCAGTCGGACCCCTCATTCTGTTCTCTGTGAGAAACATTTCACTCACCACTGCTACCCTATGGAATACATGATGAAGAAGTCAATCGTATGGAGCTAAAGAAAATTACATTTTGTCCACGATGCTGTGCCCACTATTTATTTCGCCGAAACACTGAATCCTTATACATGTAGGAAAGAGATCTTCCTCAGACTTATGTCTGCAGCAACAACATAGCGTCCTTCGCAAAAAAAGAAAAATGTGATCGAACGGCTTTTCTTAAAATGGAATGCTTTGGGGTAAGTTTGAAAATCTAAATGCTTATTCTTTTATGTAAATATAATTATTTGCAATGCGAATATTTCAACTTTTGCTCATATGCATGTATTTTCACTGTACCCCCCCCCCCCCTCCCGAAATTTATATACAACTATGATTTATGTGATTGTTGAACGTGTAATAAATGCACCAAATGTTGATTTGTATCAATCAAAGTGCTCCGGGGTCAAATAATTATGATTAACAAAGGAAAAGATAGGGTAAGACCAGTATTTTGCCCCCGATTTGGGGTGTCTTTCAGAAATATCCAACAGTTTATCCATGAAAACCTGTTTTCGTCCCTGCCACAAAATGAGTGTTGGTTTTAAGATTTAGAATTTACAAGGATCACAGTGAGGTCAGGAAAAAGGTCAATTTTCGAAATTTCTCATTTTTATGCAAATTTTCATTAATTTTACTACACATTCTCTTTCGGAAAAATAGAGAACACGCTTGCCTATCTACGAAATTTATTTATTTTATACATTGATATCAGATGCACTATATGTGTAAAAATCTCAGATAGGCAAGCTTGTGCCCTATCTTTTCCGAAGAGAAATGTATCCCAAATATGATGAAATTCCACCAGAATGGAGGAAATTCGAGAAAATATCCTATTTCTGCACCCTCTAGAGGCTTCCATGTAAGCTTTGAATTAAAATTAGTGCTTGTCTTAAAGATATCATCATTTTAACTTCTTAACTACAAACTATCACAATTTTACCAGTGTTCTGATTTTTACATCAAATAAGGGGCTAGATTCGGCTCTTACCCTATCTTGTCCTTTATAAAAGCTGAATAAGGCATTGGTAAGCTCTACATATTTTTCTTTTACCTTTTTACAGACTGTGGAATCATAGGAGTCACAACATGATCATGTGCAGTGTACAACAAATGAAACTGGCTCACAGACAGACATTATTGAACCAGATGATCAGGAATTTGATCAGGTATATTTATCAAGCATATTTCTCATATTGTATGTTAACACTCGTCTTACTTAAAATTAAATATTACAATTTTTAGACTGCAAGAAGAAGATCCGATATTGGACTTGAGATAAGTGACAGCAAGCATGTTCCAAAGAGATCTAAGAATTAAAAAAAAATCAGTCGATTGTAACAAGGATGAATGTATTAAATACTGGTAGTCTAATCAATATTATTTTTTTTCATTTAGACCCCTTATTTGAAATATTATACATATCTAGTAATTTTTATTACAATGTATCTTGTAGCATTGCTTACATATAATGATTAGCCCATGTAGTTCTACTTCCTCACATATATGTAGCACATACAATTTGTTAGTTATTGATATTGTTTCATGGCCCCGGGTATCAATATCTCAGTGGCTAGAGAATATTTTTTGCTTTAATTCATCAGTAAGATGTGTAAAGAATGAGGTTTGACTGTATATACAAAATTATTTATTTGAAGGTTACATTGACAAATTATTGAAAGTGGTCATAACTTCAGCAGAGAATCAGACCATGAACTCCAGTGGTATCATGCTGAACAATGTTCCACCTCCAATTTCGATGCTTATGAAAGACCCAATAAATACACTACTATCCAAGAAAAACTTTCAAGATTCTAAAGACATGGTGCTTTAATCGATCGATATAATGTATGTTTGGAAAAAGTAATCCATTGAAAAGGCTTTACTGTACAAGCAAGTTGAGTGAATAACGTTGATGAGTAAAAGTACCGTGGCCTATTTTTAAATCAAGATTTTTACTTAACACGTGCATAAAATACGTTGTACATACCCTGATTTATTTAATAATGAATCAAAATAAAATATGTTTTTAAAGATACTGTATGACATATCGCTTCAAAAATGTGTTTTCACATACTTTTAATGTGAAGAAAAGAACGGGGTTTAGATATATTTTTGCTCATTAATATGAAAAGGAATATTTTTTCTTTCTTTGAGAACAAAAATGTTTTTAAAAAACAGGATTTCATTGATTGTACATTGAACTCAATTGCCTTTTAAGAGGAAGAAGGACCATTTGCTTACAAAATACCTGTTTTTCAATTATATTCATATTTTGTATATCCCTAATTTAGTTTGTCCCACATACATGAAAGCAGATATATCAATAGGTTTCTAGACGACTTATTTTTGAGATATATGTGACAAATACTTTGCCCAACAGTGTATGAATGAACGTTTGATTCTCCATGTTTTGGTCCCATCACTCGGTCCCTAACGGAAATTTTCTAAGATAAATAAAATATATGTCAGCGAACATGTATCTTTTAAAATATTTTAGAGTATGAATAGGGTTGAAATTCGAAAAAGCAAGATTCTTTTGTCACATCGCATCTGGAGACAGAAATTTACGTATTTTTTATGACAACTTAAACAATAAAAAAATCCTACAGTCCCTGAAACGTTCTACTTTCCCATTTTTCCGTTCGCTCACCGTGCGTTCACCGTTCGCTCTCCGTTCACAGTTTTTTTGTGTTCACCGTTTACCGTGCGCTCCAGTTCACCGTTCACAAAACGTTCACCGTTCGCTCTTCGTTCCGTTTACTTTGCGTTTACCTTGCGTTCACCGTTCACTTATCGTTCAGTCTTTATTGTCATTCAGAACTCCGAAGTGAAAGGATTCATTTTTTTGATGGTAAGGATTTGCACGTTTTTTATTAAATAACAAAGATATCGTGTTTGAAGAATAATTATTTCAATGCAAAAAGTATCTACGATATTTATATTTCTATTATTAAAACTATTATGAAGCTGTTGCTTTATCCATAAAATTTCCCTGGAAAATAATAAATTTAGAACCTACATGTAAGTATTGCTGCCACTTGAAAAAAATAATTGTAAGTATGTACGACATAACAAGTCGTACGTAAGACATAATAAGTCATACGAACGAGATTCTAAGTCGTACGTACGACATAATAACTCGTATGAACGAGATACTAAGTCGTACGTACGACATACTTAGTCGTACGTACCACATAATAAGTCGTACGAACGAGATAATAAGTCATACCTACGACATAATAAGTCGTATGAACGAGATACTAAGTCGTACGTACGACATAATAAGTCGAGCTAGGTTTACACCATTTTTCCCTGTATTTATCGAAGTGGTAAT
Source organism: Saccostrea cuccullata (assembly GCF_032062105.1). Taxonomy (NCBI): domain Eukaryota; kingdom Metazoa; phylum Mollusca; class Bivalvia; order Ostreida; family Ostreidae; genus Saccostrea; species Saccostrea cuccullata. The sequence continues at coordinate 10,205 of NW_026927116.1, read as the reverse complement.
TGTTTTATGAATCTTAAACTACATGTACGCATGCATGATAATTGTAAGTGGAGTTAACGTTTGTAATTCACAGGGGGAAATCCAACATGAAATTAAGCACTTTTGAGTTTGCAGTTATTTGCTACTAAACTTAAAATTATATTGTACAGAATGGTATACTATTTCGTCCAATAAACAGAATATTTTACATGCCTCTACATGTACAATGTCAGTACGAATTTAATTGATGCAAAGCATCAAATTGGCTGCAAAGCTAAAAACTTTCACATGCAGGAAAGCACGTCAAGATATTCAAAGCTGAAATAGTTTTTTAATTCTATTTCAGGCTGTTCAAAGGAAAATAAAAAATAATTTTACCGCATTTGCTCATAAATAGATTTATCGATGTTAAAAAAAATCATGTTCATTGATGTATAAGAAGAATTTATTGTCATCAAAATGAAGATGTAGGCCTGTCCGAGCCTCGATACCCTGGATCTTGATTGCGTGATAATTCTCATGGTTTCTGCAGAGCAGGCTATGCTGCAAACCGCAGTGCAAAATTAAAAAAAAAATCTTCATGATCTTTGTGTCATTTGAAGATGTAGAGCAAATTCAAAACAATTTTACCTAGAAGTTGAAAAACTTTTCACTTATTTTATTCACCATGCACTTTAACCACATCATCATTATCCGTAAAATCAAGAGATTTCTATTCAAATCATACACACTCTCAGGCTGGGGAGTGTCTGAGGTAAACTCTTTTTATATGACCATAAATCGTCGATGATCATGAGATATTAATGACAATGAAATTGAAATATATTTCAACATTTATTATTAAGTTTAAACAAGTTTTTAAAATATTTTGCGCATGATTTTTACTTGTTATAATTTACGAATTATTTTATTGAAGTAATAAAAAAACGTTTCATTTCACCATGTGCACTCTCTAACACAATCACACAAAGATTGGCCGCTACCGCAGCCGGTAATAATTACCTGTTTTATATGTATGAACTTTTACATAGAAGAGCGGCTAAACATATACATCTAGATAGAATGTTCTATCGTTAAAATGATATTGTCCTACGGACCCGGTTTAACGATAGAATTCGTCCCATGTATCTGCAATGTAGCAAAATAAGATTGGCTAATAAGCTGCCGAGGAAAGAAATTATGAATCAAATAACTATTATATACCACCAAAATGTTATTTCACGCCTCAGTATGACATCGCCTCGATTAGATTAAGCTTTAACACAGAACAACATTTTGTCTGTTTGAAATTCGTCTCCTACGTCGCCATTGTTGCGGAAATTGTCACTCGCGCATGCGCAGAGCTTCTGAAAAGAAATGAATATTAATGAGCCCAAAGATAGCGATTTCCTTATATGGAAAAGGGCTACTACGAACGTTTACAACTTTGTTTTGAAGCTTGCAGGTACTGTTACTTTAATATCTGAATGCTGTCAGCGATGCGGAGATAAATAAATATAGAAAAAATAACATATTTTGCAAAATAAACACGATAAGCGCCATACAAATTCAATAACATTAACACAGCTGCATGAAAACACATTCATTGATGAGGATGGGACCAAAAAATTACCAGGGTGCAACAAGTTATAATGGATTGTGGGAAAAGAGCTTGCGAAAGGGGTAATAATGAAAAATGGACTCCAACAGTTGCATAAGTTGTGGAAAGTTGTTCCATTCTGCAAAAAAACCCATTGACAAGAGAAGTTTAGCTGTAAAACTTCAAAAACTTGACAGGACTGTTAAAGATGTGCTGGAAAAGGACCTTGGGGTACAATTCACACCAGAGCAGAAGAAAAAAAGATTTCTTTGCCAACAATGTCTGTGGACAATAACCAGTTATGCACAATCTCATGAAGCCAGTGTCCAGGCCTTAAGAAAAGTTAGAGAAGCAACACATGGCCCATCATATCTTGCCAAAAAATTAAGGAGCCCTATTCCTACACCAAGAAAGATAAAGAAGATGAGGGTATTGTCTCCAGAAAAGGTAATATTCATATTTACAATGAGATTTAGTTGTTGTTTTTCTTTATTTAAGTATAATATCATTATAGTAAATAAATCTCAATTATTAAAAATCTGCTATCTAAGCATCCATAAGCTAATGCTTTATAATATATATATATATATATATATATATATATATATATATATATATATATATATATATATATATATATATATATACATGTGTGCTATTCATATGTAGATGTGGGGTTGGTGTGTGTGTTTGGGGGGGGGGGGGGGTTAGGGCATGGTGGTCTGAACCCTTTTGAATTTGCAGAGTTAATAAATTTCTTAATGTATAGACGCCAGGCCCTCACCCCCAAAAATTAGATTTTTCATGTTTGGAAAATTAGATTAGTTGGGTTTTTTTTTGTTTGTCAAGAATTTTGGATTGGAATTTCTTTTTCTGATTGGTTGGAACCCCCCCCCCCTGGAAACAATTATTGGATCTGAGCCTGCTATAATTCAATGTGAACATAATTCTGTGTCAAATTTTTTTTTTTAACAAACTTATATAATGCTCTCAATTATTTAGTTTAGATTATATATTTATAATTTTTATTAATGTACTAAGGCTACATCAACTACCCTTCATGGCATGTCAGAAGAAAATCAAGAAAACTTGTCCCCAGTACAGAGAAAGAAGAAAAAGGTACTTTTAATAAAATTATATTACACAATATAATTATTACATTGTGTAATACATGTTAAATTATAACAAAAATCATACAATGACTAAATTTCCTTTCCACAGTTTCAGCTGTTTTAATTTTAAATGAACTACATTTTAAAGCCTTTTATATATACATGTAACTATGTACTCTATATATATTATTCATTGCTTATAATCTGTGATTTATTATGATATGTAAAATTTAATTGTAGCAAGGCCACTGACTTTAAGTTACTGTATCAATAATGCATTTTATTTTGTAGTTGACAAAAGCTGGAGTTGTTGTTAACAGAGCTCTCACATACTTGAGGCTTCGGCAGTATCAGAGAGGGTTAAAGCTTCTCTTGAACACACGGACAGGAGCTGTAAAGGCTTTCTGTAATCTTATTAGAGATACTGTTCAAGATGAAATGAGGGTGTTCCTCCAGCAAGAAGGTTCTAATTTTGGTGCCCACAAATCAGTTGAGGAGTGGAAGGGGTTCAGTTGGGGTGACTTTCTTCTTGAAATGAAAGAACACTGCCCGTTATTGACATCTTCTTTGCTTGGATCAGTAACATCGAAACGCACAGTCGAGACTGTTTCTCTGAGGGCAAAACCCAAAATTTCAGCAGTACCTACAATCTGTACAGTTATGGCCATTCTGGCTTACCAAGGCAATCAAAGGAAGATGTCAAATTTGCAGGAATTAAATTCTGTACAGATGTGGTTGGCAAGTTGCAAACGACAAGTAAGTATTTTTGATAAAAACTTTTCAAAGAAAAATTGTATCATGATGAATCAATTCAGGAAAGCAGTATGTTATATGATTCATGTCACAAAGTGTTAAATCATGTACATGTATATAAATGTTAATTCAGAAAGAAATGAACATCCTGGAGACAACATTAATTTTGAGAACAGAATCGTTAATTTAATTGATTTCATATTACAGCTATTTGCCAAATTTAATCATTTGGGTCTGTGTGTTGGCATTCATGCTACCAGGAATGCTGTGGACAGAATCAGACACAACTTCGATTCAAAAGTGATGGAATGGAGAAATGCAGTAACCGATCAGTTACTTTTGCCATCAGATGTGTCCACAGCAGAAACCATTCCATATGGAGAAGATAGCTCGACACCGATGTCGGTTGACACACCAGCTCAGTCACCTGTCAGGAAACCAAGGTCACCACTGAAAATACCAACACATGTAAGCAGTGATTCAGATGAGCCAAGTAGTGTATCCAATATGGTATCTGACGTTAGCAGCGTATCATCTGACACTGATCATGGTAATGATAATTTTTAATAAAGAATACTATAGTATATGACAACAAATTAATTTTTAATTTGTATGCATAGATCTATAGATTGAAATTATTATGTTGACATTTTGTGTAGGTAAACCTTGTTACTCCATATGCTTTGACAACGTAAATCAGAAAACAACTGTTCGGCATCAGACAAGGGATAAGAAGAACAAAATGTATAATATGGTGCAAGCTTACGCAGCCTTGGATCGCATCAGTACATTGCACTTAAGTGATGCCTCCCCCACGCCTGAGGATGTGCTGAATATTCCCTTGGAGAGATGCCTCCCATGCGAAATGGATGAAGTGGATCTCCGTTCCCAACTGACAGTTTTGGTTGAACGAATCCTCTGCAAGAGAATTCCTTTTTTTCAAGGAGAAGAAGATAATGTCCTGTCCCACATCCCTCATCAATTTTCTCAGAAATCCTCTGAGAAGAGTGAAATGGTAAGTATTAAATTATGAAGTCAAAATTTTGAAATATAATAGAAAAGTATGTTTATTAATGCAGGCACATGACTGATTGTATATGTATGTTTAAATATATATATGCAGTATAAATGAAAATACATTTATTTTTAAGGTACTCCTAGGTGTCTTAGACAAAGATGAAAGCAAAATTGGAGATGCCATTGACATTGTGAATGACTACCATAAGTATGTTCCCCTGAAGCCTGATGGATCGCCATTAACTCTTCCCCTCCATGCTGATGGATTAAGTTGCGAAAGAGTCAATGATTCTCAGAATGCCCGCATCAATGGAACTACAAAGTGGCTACAGCTTCAGGGACTCATTCCAAACATTCAGGAATGGCACAAGAGATGCCTGCTTCTCCAGGTTGGTTTCACTTTGTTGAGTAATTTGTAATAAAACATTTTGACCAAATTAAGAATCAAACATGTTAGGATTGGCAGCGTTTTAAATAAATTCAATAAAACTTTTTCTATAGCTTTTTGAAAATAATTTTAGGACATGTATGATGAATTGTACTCTGGGAAAAGTTCAAGAGAAGTGGGAACCTTATTTCACCTGAAAAACTACTTCGAACACAGAAATGTTTCATCAAATGTGAAGGACTCTTTTAATTACGATGAGGATTTTTTAGAATTTTGTACCGAGGGATACATCACTTTGCTTGCCCTCCATATTCTAGGAATGGACACACTCCATGATGTGCCAGACACACAAGACAATCTCATGTGTTTACATGATACATCTAGCAAAATAATTGATATGGTTTTTCAATCTGCAATGCCAACTGTACAGAACATTCTGAAAACCTCGGATGAAATGCTGGATGACTCCTATCCCTATTGTGTGTGTAAGAAAGAACAGCATGGTGCCATCATGGTCTTCTGTGAGAACAGAAACTGTCCCAGAGGTGTTTGGTTTCATATTGACTGCATAGATATGGAAGAGGATGATATTCCTGAAGGTGTATGGTTTTGCAGTAGTGGTTGTGAGAAGGAAAAGTCTGCCAAAAAGAATAAGAAGAAGACTGTGGCAAATAATTTGCGAGACATGAAGTTGGATTATACCCTCCTTCTTATTTGGAAAGGTCTCTCTCAAATTTCAAGAAAAGATTCCATTAGGGAGAATAATGGAAAGATGATTATAACCCACTGGAAATTTGACCTGCTGCAGTTCTTTACCAAACACCACCCAAAGTACTTCTTGCTGTGCACAAGACTATTACTTGCAATCAACGGTGCGGTTTCTCCAAGACTACAGAAAACTTTAGTTTGGAACAGAACTGTTAACGTAAATGGAGGCAGAGGAAAGAATATTGAGATGGACCTCCAGATGGAGTACTTCAATAAGGAGTACAAAGGTACTTGTAGTATCATATTACAGTATAATATGCTTTCAGCAAAGTGCCAGCTGAGAATAACAAGTTAATTTCATTATGAACATAATTTATTTCTACCAACTGCAATATAAATCTCTTTGTTTTAACTATGATTTCATTTTAAACCCATATGTTATAAGGTATTTAAAGGCTTCTAATTGAAAAATTATAAAAATTAATATTGTTTCTGTTTTCAAACACAATATTAGTACATGTAAAGTTAAATTATTTGACTCTCCTTTTTACAATTATAGAAAGTGTTAAAGATGCAGCTGGTCACCTGACACCAGACACTATTGCGAGGCACAGCCAGATGATAGGAGTTGGAAAAGAGGTGAGCAAAGTTTATGATATCAATGTGAGTGGTATGTCTGGCCGCACCATCCATAAAGGGGGACAATCTGATAGAACAAAAGACATTGAGGAATTCATCAACATTTTACTTCCTGAGGATATCTTTACCACCCACCCTGGTAGACACCATAAAAGTTTTCCTGATGTCGAGCTCAACGTGTACCAAAAAGCTCTTCCAAAGAACATCCGTGAAAGGCTAAAAAGAATCAGAAAGGAAGAAAGTAAGAAGCTAAGGAGGAGAGAAAGGATGCTGGAATTATAGAAGGCCACTCTCAGCTGTTTTGGAAACTTGCTCTCAAGTCAATCCATCCTCAAACCTCACTGAAAAACATTTTCACCAAAATGTGCATTAACTTTCATTTGAAAAACATATGGGTTTGATTAATAAGATTCTTTTAATTGTTTATCTGTGAAATTTCAAAATAAGTGCTCTTTTGACCAAAGAAAATTAAAAGATATTGCGATTGTGAGCAGTATTTTTCAGGAATTTAAAGAAGACCTTAAAATTGTTTATGATAAAGAATTTCATTAGAGTAAAATAAAGTCAGTGTTATTAGCATTGATTAAGTTGTTTGTGATTACATAGATTTGAAATTCTGCTGTTTTATTTTTAATATCCTATAAATTGTTCGATGGTAAATTTTCCTTACTATGGCATTTTTACAATTGTTCTGTTTTAGTACAGTGTATAATTATAGTTATTTTTATGCCATTCCAAAGTTCTTTTAATTTTATTCATCTTAAATGTAGAATAATGTACTGATAATTCTTTGCAAACAAGCCAAATATTCAACTGATTTTGGAAATATATGTATACTGATATGATGTGTAGGGAAAAAAAGTGGGTTTTATCCAAAATTGAATTTTTAATTTTTTGTTTGAAAGTTACTCTTGAAATGTTTATAATTAAAGTCCATTCGCTAAATACAGAAATGATGCAATGTTATTCAGTCTTGTTTTTTTTTTTCATTTATCCCACAATATAAAAAATGCTTCTTCCCCTGGCTTTGGAATTGGATTGGGGTATGAACTAAATTTTTTGCTTTGGCAAATGTGGTTACACAAGCAGTTAAGTGTTATAATTGGTAGGGACACAAGTCTTCAAAGAAAGCTGTCAAACCGGCTTTAAAAATAATGTTTGTTTGCTCTCTCCTGACTCAGGCTGAAAAAATGGGGTCAATGGGTAAATTAGAATTTTTTTTTCCCTGACATTTTCAAAATCGATACTAAATTTTCAAATATATTTACTGAAATGCATAAAAAACAAATAATTGTTTACTGGGGGTTTGAAATTTTTTTTGAGTCAGTCAATTGGTGTTAGCCAGTGTGTCAGAAGAGGGCAATCAAACAATTTTTTAAGGATGGTCTCATACTGAGTCAACCCCCCCCCAATAGAATTTACTATTTAGTATATAACACTTGAATGATTTCTCTTCTTTCATTATACTGTATACATGGCTATTTCCATCCCACTTTATGTTTGCCCTTTCACGCTTGTAAGCAATTTTGCCAAATTTTAAATTTGCCCAGTCACAGTGTTGTTTAATAAAGTATACAGTATTCTTTGAATATTAACCCCTTATAAAATTCATCCAAACAAGGAAAGGCAAAAGGAACAAAAATTTCTCTGTAAACAGTATATGAAAGTTTGAACACAATCCAAAGAGTTTATAAGGCCAAATATACTTTTGCAATTGCATTTATTTTTTTAATTCACTATTGTGAATTAAACCAAAAATAAAATGTACAAATTTTTACCTTCTATTGTTTAATATACAAATCATGGCAGTAGAATTGTAAAACTGTAGAATTAGCAGAGTTGATATATAAGATGAAGGGTCAATATTAGTGACAAAATATCACCTTTAAGGAAGGTAACAAAAATCAGAGAAATTATATACAAATTAACAAATGTCTTTTAACTAGGGCCAGATATTCATATTGCATGATGCAAAACATTTTCTCCACAAGTTAACAAAGTAAAAAATGAAACAGTAGAGCATCTATGCTCTCCTTTTCAGGAAACTATCTAAGATGTTTTTACTCTTCTTTGAGCATTTACATCTGTCAATGCATTTGCTACAACATGTACATTTGGAACAGGCACATAACTTATCACAAGTGTCATGATTAGTTGGTTTGTCTGCAGTGATGGCCACGAGGGCAGATTCTGGGATTCCTTTTAGTAGAAAGTTTCGTAGAAGTACCTCTCGTAGGCAATGTACAGGGGACTCCTTGTCGACTATTTTCTTAAGTGAGTCGTCTTGGCATTTGTTTTCACTTCTCTTGAATGAGTAGCAAATGGCATATCCATTTCTTCCATCTCTGGCACACCTCCCAATCTCTTGCCAGTAACATAAAGAGGAAGAAGGCAGCCCCCAGTGGATAATAAGATCTACATCCTTGATGTTCACTCCCATTCCAAATGCTACTGTGGATATCAATAATTTCAGATGCCCGCTGGTGGAAATGAACTGCTCCATAATTCTTTTCTTGGAGATATCGTCTGTATTTGCATGGAACATCTCGACAATCCTGTTTTCTGGTATTCTTTCTCCACCGAAAAAAATTCCTTCTTCCAATTCATCAAGCAACCATGTGAACATCTGCTGACAAGTGTTGATTGACCTGACATAAATAATCATCTTTTTCACATTTGTGGGTTCTTGCTTGAGGTGATCTGGAAGCCATTTCAGTTCCTCTTCAAAATTTTCAACAACTTGCTCCAGATGAAGAAATATGTTTGGCCTGAAAAAACATAAAGCATCATTACAAGAAAACATAAGAATATTGAGTACAGTATTACTAAATATTGAAATTGTAACAAAATTAAAACAACCTTAAGTTGTGATATGAAATCTATAATGCAGTCAGAAAATCTTGTATTAAAAACAAACTGTCAGAAAATCTTACTGCTTTTCTCAGCATATAGAATACTTCCTATTAAATAAAATTATATGTATATATGTGGCAGTCAGCTGGGTTTGATGGCCAGTGGCCAGGTAGCTCGGTAGAACACTTGACCAGAGATTTATAGACTTCTTAGATCAGCACTGTATTCACTCTGTGTAAGAAATATGTTAATGTGTATCCATAATACCTGTCTGGCAGTGCAGCCACAACATGTGTATTTTCTTCAGTCAATCCTAAAACTTCAAACAAGTCTTCTTGGATTTTCTTAGTGGCAGTAGCTGTTAGGACTAATGTTGGTGCAGACAGCCAGCTTTGTAATGTGGACACTCTTCTGTAATCTGGTCGAAAGTCAAGACCCCTGAAAAGTTTAATTTTACATGAACACTGAACAGTAATGTGCCCAGGTGTCAGCTATACCTGATTTATGCAATAACATGATTTATTTCCTTTATTTCTTAACTTGCTGTTCATATTCATAGTGTACATTAAAACAAGAAACATAATTATAATTACCACTGGGAAATACAATGTGCCTCATCAAACACAACAACTGACATACTGCTCTTCCTAATCATTTTTTTCCATCTTGGCAACACAGCAGCTTCTGGTGACGAAAAAATTAAACTGCTACTTTCAAATTCTGAAAAAGAAATTTAATTGTTTATAAATTACATCAAGTCCCTCATAAGTACCAAATAAGCTAATTTTATACAAAGATGAACAGATTTCAGACATATTTCAATATTATACATAAAAACAACAATTATATCTGAATCACTTTCTTAACAAGTGAATTAAGTTTGCAAGCACTTGTGCATGAATATATAATATTATTAGAGTTCTTGGATTATGTTTATTTATCAACAAGTTCACCAACAGACAATTTGACAAAATTTTAATTGCATGATGTAATTAAGATACTGACCCCCACCACCACCTTTTATAATTTTTAAAATCCTTAATAGCATATCCTACTTCAATAAAAATTACAATATGTATTTTTTGTTATATAATATTACCTTCAGCTGAGCATGTGTCCAAAAGGGCTGTAGATTTTACTCCATGCTCTGATAAAGATTGCACTTGGTCTTGCATCA
>NW_026927115.1:0-27500 GCF_032062105.1 Saccostrea cuccullata | reverse complement strand
AACATCTTTTGTTCAATATTGCTTTTCAAAATATTTCTTCATTTCGAGATACGAAGTGTCAAAGATTTAGCATTCTGGCCCCTTGTGGCCCCTAATTACGTAACATATGATCATAAAATTATAATATATGGTTGCATATTGTTAAAATAAACATATTTGCTTCAGTAATGTATAACAAAATATTTACCGTTTAAAAGATATTAAGAAAAGACTTTCTGGCCCTTTAAACCCTTAGTTAAAGGGGCCAGCCCCTATTTCTTGATTTCAAATGATAGATCTTTTCAATTTGCACAACTTTTGTTCAGTATGTTATAACAAATTATTCATAATTTAAAAGATATGATAAAAAATGTCGCTAAAAATCACTCATGATTCGCGTCCTAAATTTCGACCCCTAGCGAGCTTCCATACTAGACACTTCCGGAAAATTTGAAAACCCAGGTGCACAACTACAACATGTCCTCTATTATCACTGAAAATTTCAGTCCTATAGCTTTAGCCGTTTTTGAGTTCCATCGCAGACAAAAGGGTACCCCGAAAATCAATAAAAGGGCGATAACTTCTGACCGGAAGTAAATTTTCAAAAACGGAGTTGCCGGTACAAACTTCAAATGATTATACATTCTCTCTGAAAATTTGAAGAAAATCGGTCGAGCCATCTCCGAGAAATCTTCTGCACAAAATCGGTAAGAAAAAAAAAAGAATAATAATAATAACTAGAGCCGAGCTCGTTGCAAAGCAACGAGTAGGTCTTCCGTCCGGTTTTGACCGGAAGTGACAGAAGTGACGGAACAAAAGAGAGCAATGAACTTAGTAGTCTCCAGTGACTTTATAATTTCAATTTTGCATCAAAACCTTCAAAACAAGCCATATTTTTTGCTACTTCCGGTTTGACCGGAAGTGACGACAACGGACGGAAAAATTACTTTTTATGCTCCTAGAGACAAATGTAGCCCAAAAACTTGTCGAGAACGGCAAATATATGAGTTTTTCGACTACTTCCGGTTTGGCCGGAAGTGACGACGCCGGACATATTTTGACGACCTCAATAGATTTAACTTGACATTTTGAACAACTTTGCTTCTTTGACGCATTACAAATTCTCAATAATTTCTGAGATAAAAAGAAAAAACTTTCGGCCACTCTAGGCCCTTAATTTTAAGGGCCAGCCCTTTTTTCGAGATATCATTTAAAAGATCTATAAATTCTACACTTCTTTTGTTCTTAATGCTTTTACAAAATATTTCTTGGTAAAAAGTTATCGTAGAAAAGATGTTTAAATTTTTGAAATTCTTTATAGGACTGTTTTCGGACCGTAGGCAGCGTCGGCGCTTTGTACTTCCGGTGGTTGAGATATACCAAATACATATCTCCAAATGTTGCTCTATCAGCACTGAAAATTTCATGCTCCTTCATTCAGTGCTTTTTGAGAAAACTGCCGGACAAAATGACCCTCTAAAACTCACTAAATCGCGAAAAACTCCGAACCGGAAGTGACGTCATTAAATTAAAAAAAAAACGCCTTAGGTTCATATCATTTGTCATCAATGCTGAAAGTTTCATGAAAATCCATCGACGCATTTACGAGAAATCGCGTGCACAAAATCGGTAAGAATAATAATAATAAGACTAGATGAGATCTCGTTGCGAGCAACGAGTGGGTCTTCCGTCCAATTCTTGATGAGATGAGATGAGATTTTGATTGCAATTTTTAATCTAAAATAATGATTTACCACAATCTGTAAAAAGACATTGAACATTTGAGACTTTTAAAAATCGGTATTTTGCCCCTAACGGCCCCTAATTTTAGGAATCCGCCCTCTTTATTAATATCATCTTTAAAATCTTAAGATTTTGAACATTTTTTGTTCAACAACTGTTCAGAAATTCTTTTTCGTTTTTGAGCTATGAGCAAAAGATATAATTAGGGGCCAACCTTTCAACTCCTTAACGGGAACGTTAAGCAAAAAAAGAAAGGTTGCATATTGTTAAAAACATTATTTTGAACAACTTTTGTTCAATATTGCTTATCAAAATATTTCTCCCTTTCGAGATATAAAGCATCAAAGATTTAGCATTATGGCCCCTTGTGGCCCCTAATCATGTACCATACGACATAAAAACTACAATATATAGTTGTAGATGGTTGAGATAAAGATCTTTACTTCAGTAATGTATTACAAAATATAAGCTGATAAAGAGTTATCGATTGAAGACTTTTGGCCCCTCTTGGCCCCTAATTCCAGTGCCCAGCCCCTTTTTCGGGATCTCATCTTAAAGATCTTAAGATTTTGAACATTTTTTGTTCAACAACTGTTCAGAAATTCTTATTTGTTTTTAAGCTATAAGCAAAAGATATAATTAGGGGCCAACCCTTCAACTCCTTAATGGGGCCGTTAACCAAAAAATGAAAGGTTGCATATTGTTCAGAACATTATTTTGAACATCTTTTGTTCAATATTGCTTATCAAAATATTTCTCCCTTTCGAAATATAAAGCTTCAAAAATTTAGCATTTTGGCCCCTTGTGACCCCTAATTATGAACTATACGACATAAAAATCATAATATTTAGATGTAGATGGTTGAGATGAACATCTTTGCTTCAGTAATGTATAACAAAATATTGACTGATTAAGAGTTATCGATTGAAGATTTTTGGCCCCTCCCGGCCCCTTATTTGAGTGCCAAGCCCCTTTTTCAGGATCTCATCTTAAAGCTCTTAAGATTTTGAACATTTTGTGTTCAACAACTGTTTAGAAATTCCTTATCGTTTTTGAGCTATTAGCAAAAGAAATATTAAGGGGCCAACCCTTCAACTCCTTAATTGGGCCCTTTAGCAAAAAAATGAAAGGTAGCATATTGTTCAGAACATTATTTTGAACATCTTTTGTTCAATATTGCTTATCAAAATATTTCTCCATTTCGAGATATAAAGCATCAAAGATTTAGCATTCTGGCCCCTTGTGGCCCCTAAATATGTACCTTACGACATAAGAACCATTTTATATAGCTATATATGGATGAGATAAACATCTTTGCTTCAGTAATATATTACAAAATGTTAAATGATAAAGTTATCGAAAAAAGATTTCTGACCCTTCTTGGCCCCTAATTTGAGTGCCCAGCCCCTTTTCGGGATATCATCTTAAAGACCTCAAGATTTGGAACATTTTTTGTTCAATAGCCATTCAGAAATCCTTTTTAATTTTTGAGCTATAAGCAAAAGAAATATTTAGGGGCCAACCCTTCAACTCCTTAATGGGGACGTTTAGCAAAAATGAAAGGTTGCATATTGTTCAGAACATGATTTTGAACATCTATTGTTCAATATTGCTTATCAAAATATGTCTTTCTTTTGAGATATAAACCATCGAAAATTAAGCATTCTGGCCCCTTGTGGCCCCTAATCATGCATCATTCAATATGAATATCATAATATATAGTTGTAGATTGTTAAGCTTAACATTTTTGCTTCACTAATGTATAACAAAATATTGATTGTTAAAGAGTAATCTCAAAAAAACTTTTGGCCCCTTTATATGCTTAATGTGATGAGTCAGCACTTTTTTCTTGATGTCATATCTAAGATCTTGTAATTCTGCACAAATTACGTTCAGTATGTTTTTACAAAATAATTATACTTTAAAAGATATGATGCAAAATGTCTCAAAAAATCACTCATAAAACGTGTCCTAAATTTTGACCCCTACCGAGCTTCCATACTAAGCACTTCTGGAAGATTTGAAAGTTTAGGTGCAAAACTACAAAATGTTGTCAATTAGCCCTGAAAATGACAACATTCTAGCTTTTGTCGTTTTTGAGTTTTTGTCCGGACAAAATGGTCACTAAAATTCGATTAAAGGGCGATAACTTCCGACCGGAAGTGCATTTTTAAGATTTGAACAAAAAAGTATCATCTTCAGATCAAAACACATTATCACTGAAAATTTCATTAAAATAGATCAAACCGTTTTTGAGATATCGTCTGCACAAAAATTGTAAAGAAAAAGTGGAATAATAATAATAAAAGTGAAAAAGAAACAATACAATAATAGAAGGGTCTTCCGTTGGAGACGGAAGACCCTAAAAAGTTGAAAAGAAACAACAGAAAAATAAGAAGGTCTTCCGTTGAAACGGAAGACCTTAACTAGATGAGATCTCGTTGCGAGCAACGAGTAGGTCTTCCTTTGAATTTCTAGATAAGATGAGATGTGATTTTGACTGAGATATTCGTTTAAAGAGAATGACATTAAGTTTTCCTTCAACGAATTTAAAGTCTCTCATTTTTATCACAATTTTCTGAACATCTTTTGTTCAATATAGAAATATAGAGATACCCCCTCTTTTCAAGACGTAAAGCATGATAAAAAAAGAAATAGCATTTTGGCCGCATTGCAACCTCTTAATACGTAAGATATGGCCAAAATGTTATATTATATTGTTGTTAGTTGTTAAAATGCATTTCCTTGATTCTGTAATGTATCACAAAACATTGATCAAAAAATAGATACTGATTCAAGACTTTTGGCCCCTTTAAGCTCCTATTTTAAGGTGTCAGCCCCTTTTTCTTGATATCAAACGAAAGGTCTTGTAATTTCAAAGATGTTTTGTTCAACACCTATTTAGAGATTTCTTTTTGTTCTGGAGATATGCTTCATATAGATATTTAGGGGCCACTCCTACAAGTCCTTAATGGGGTCATTTTTCAAAAACTCAAAGTGTGCATATTATTAAGAATATTATTCTGACCATCTTTTGTTCAATATTGCTAATCAAAATATTCCCAATCTTCAAGATATGAATCGTTCAATATTTAGTATTCTGGCCCTTTGTGACCCCTAATTACGTAACATATGATCCAAATTCTATCAGATATTGTTGCATATTGTTTAGATGAATACTGTTGCTTCTATAATGTATCACAAAGTATTGATCATTTAAGAGTTAAAAAGATAAAATACTGTTGGCCCCTCTGAGCCCCTAATTTCAGGGGTCAGCCTCTTTTCTTGATATCAAATGAAAGGTCTTGTGATTTTAAAGTTTTTTTGTTCAACACTTATACGAAGATTTCTATTCATTGTGGAGATATGCTACATATACATATTTAGGGGCCACTCCTACAAGTCCTTAATGGGGCCGTTTTACAAAAATTCAAAGTGTGCATATTGTAAAGAATATTATTCTGACCATCTTTTGTTCAATATTGCTAATCAAAATATTCTCCCTTTTCGAGATATAAAGCGTCAAAGATTTGACATTCTGGCCCCTTGTGACCCCTAATTACGTAACATATGATCAAAATTGTATCATATATTGTTGCCAATCGTTTAGATAAATACTTTTGCTTCAGTAATGTATAACAAAATATTGATCAATAGAGAGTTATAGATAAAAGAATGTTGGCCCCTCTGAGCCCCTAATTTGAGGGGTCAGCCCCTTTCTCTTGATATCAAATGAAAGGTCTTGTGATTTTGAAGATTTTTTGTTCAACACTTATTCAGAGATTTCTATTCGTTGTGGAGATATGCTTTATAGAAATATTTAGGGGCCACTCGTACAAGTCCTTAATGGGGCCGTTTTACAAAAATTCAAAGTGTGCATATTGTTTAGAATATTATTCTGACCATCTTTTGTTCAATATTGCTTATCAAAATATTCTCCTTTTTCGAGATATAAAGCGTCAAAGATTTGACATTCTGGCCCCTTGTGACCCCTAATTACGTAACATATGATCAAAATTGTATCATATATTGTTGCCAATCGTGAAGATAAATACTTTTGCGTCAGTAATGTATAACAAAATATTGATCAAAAGAGAGTTATAGATAAGACTGTTGGCCCCTTTGAGCCCCTAATTTGAGGGGTCAGCCCCTTTTTCTTGATATCAAATGAAAGGACTTGTGATTTGGAAGATTTTCTGTTCAATACTTATTCAGAGAATTCTTTTTGTTGTGGAGATATGCTACATATAAATATTTAGGGCCACCCCTACAAGTCCTTAATGGGGCCATTTTTCAAAAATTTCAAAGTATGCATATTCGTTAGAACATTATTCTAACCAACTTTTGTTCAATATTGCTTATCAAAACTTTCCCCCTTTTTAAGATATAAAGCGTCAAAGATTTAGCATTTTGGCCCTTTGTGACCCCTTATTACGTAAGATATACTTAAAAGTTGAATATATGTTGTTGCAAATGGTCTAAAATTAATGAAAATCGAAAAATCGAGCAGAAAAAGTGATAAAATTTTTTGGTCACAAGGGGGATCGAACCCGGGTCGCCCGCGTGACAATCCAACGCGCTAACCATTCGGCTAATATCTCGAGATTGGCTTTTTCGATTTTCAAACAAATTACATATATGGCTTCTGCAAAAGGGTCTCTATTCAATTCTAAAATAAAAATATTAAAAATGAAAAGTTGAAAAAATACGTTTCTTAAATTCGCTTCCGGTTTCGACCGGAAGTACTGACGTCGCACGAAAAAGCGATTTTGCAACGCTATAAGTCATGAACTATCATCTCCAATTAAACTTCAGCTCATATCTTAAGCAGTTTTTGCTATTAAATCAAGACAAAATTGCATTTTAAAATCAGAAAATTGCCCATATCTCACGACCGGAAGTGACGTCAAAAAAACGATCAAAAACCTATCAAGATTGATTGATAAGCTATTACATATGAAAATTTCATGTAAATCGGCCGAGCCGTGCACAAAATCGGTTGGAAGAAGAATAATAATAATAACTAGATACGATCTCGTTGCGAGCAACGAGTGGGTCTTCCGTCCGATTCTTGATAAGATGAGATAAGATTTTGATGGAGAATTTTATTCTAAAATAATGATAAAGATTGTGAAGAAGAACGATTTTGCCTCCATAATCTGTAAACAGACATTGAACATAAAGACTCAAAAATTCGACTTTTGGCCCCTCACGGCCCCTAATATTAAGGATCAGCCCTTTTTTCTTTATATCATCTTAAACCTCTCAGGATTTTGAACACTTTTTGTTCAACAACTATTCAGAGATTCTCTTTCGTTTTCGAGTTATTTGAAAAAGAAATATTTAGGGGCCAACCCTTCAACTCCTTAATGGGGACATTTAGCGAAAAATGAAAGGTTGCATATTATTCAGAACATTATTTTGAACATCTTTTGTTCAATACTACTTATCAAAATATTTCCCAATTTTGAGATATAAAGCGTCAAAGATTGAGCATTTTGGCCCCTTGTGGCCCCTTATTATGCACCATACGACATTCAAATCATAATATATAGTTGTAGATTGTTGAGATAAACATCATTGCTTCTGTAATGTTAAACAAAATATTGACTGCTAAAGAGTTATCGATTAAAGACTTTTGGCCCCTTTTGGCCCCTAATTTGAGTTCCCAGTCCCTTTTTCTTGATCTGATTTTAAAGCTCTTTGGATTTTGAACCCTTTTTGTTCAACAACTATTCAGAGATTCTCCTTCGTTTTCGAGTTATTTGCAAAAGAAATATTTAGGGGCCAACCCTTCAACTCCTTAAAAGGGACGTATAGCGAAAAACTAAAGGTTGCATATTTTTCAGAACATTATTTTGAACATCTTTTGTTCAATATTACTTATCAAAATATTTCCCTCTTTTGAGATATAAAGCGTCAAAGATTTAGCATTCTGGCCCCTTATGGCCCCTTATTATACACCATAAGACACTCAAATTGTAATATATAGTTGTAGATTGTTGAGATAAACATTTTTGCTTCAGTAATTAATAACAAAATATTGACTGTTAAAGAGTTATCGAACAAATACTTTTGGCCCCTCTCGGCCCCTAATGTGATGAGTCAGCACATTTTTCTTGATATCATATTAAAGATCTTCTCATTTTGCCCAAATATTGCTCAGTATGTTATAACAGAATAATTATATTTTAAAAGATATGATGCAAAATGTCTCAAAAATTCAGTCATGATACGTGTCCTAGATTTTGACCCCTACCGAGCTTCCATACTAGGCATTTCCGGAAAATTTGAAAACCATTGTGCATCTTTACAACATGTCCTTTATCTTTGGTAAAAATTTCAGTGTTCTAGCGTTAGCCGTTCTTGAGTTCTGGTGATGACAAGGAGGTCCTCTAAATTTTGATTAAAGGGCAATAACTTCCGACCGGAAGTGATTTTCGAAAAAATGAGAAAAACGGATCAGGTTTAGTTGAAGACACACCTTTCCTGAAAATTACAAGTTAATCGATCGAGCCATCTCCGAGAAATCTTCTGCACAAAAATTGTAAGAAGAAAAAGAATAATAATAATAACTAGATACGATCTCGTTGCGAGCAACGAGTGGGTCTTCCGTCCAATTCTTGATGAGATGAGATAAGATTTTGTTTGAGATTTTTTATTCTAAAATAATGATTTTCCATAATCTATCAAAAGACATTGAACATTAAAGACTCAAAAAATCGACTTTTGGCCCCTCACGCCCCTTAATATTAGGAATCAGCCCTTTCTTCTACACATCATCTTGAAGTTCTTTGGATTTTGAACACTTTTTGTTCAACAATTATTCAGAAATTCCTTTTCGTTTTCGAGTTATTTGCAAAGGAAATATTTAGGGGCCAACCCTTTAACTCCCAAATGGGGACGTTTAGCGAAAAATGAAAGATTGCATATTGTTCAGAACATGATTTTGAACATCTTTTGTTCAATATTACTAATCAAAATATTTCTCTCTTTCGAGATACAAAGCGTCAAAGATTTAGTCTTCTGGCCCATCGTGGCCCCTAATCATGTTAATGTACGACTTTAAAATCATAATATACAGTTGTAGATTGTTGAAATAAACATTATTGCTTTAGTAATGTATATCAAATTATTGACTGTTAAAGAGTTATCGAAGAAAAAGACTTTTAGCCCTTTTTGGCCCCTAATTTGAGTGCCCAGCCCCTTTTTTGGATTTCATTTTAAAGCTCTTAAGATTTTGAGCACTTTTTGTTCAACAATTATTCAGAGATTCTTTTTCGTTTTCGAGTTATTCACAAAAGAAAAATTTAGGGGCCAACCCTTCAACTCCCTAATGGGGACGTTTAGAGAAAAATGAAAGGTTGCATATTGTTCAGAACATGATTTTGAACATCTTTTGTTCAATATTACTTGTCAAAATATTTCTCACTCTCGAGATATAAAGCATCAAAGATTTAGCATTCTGGCCCTTTGTAGCCCCTATTTATGTAATATACGACATAAAAATCATAATATACAGTTGTAGATTGTTTAGAGATACATGTTTGCTTCAGTAATGTATAACAAAATATTGACTGTAAAACAGTTATCGAAAAAAGACTTTTAGCCCCTTTTGGCCCCTAATTTGATCACCCAGCCCCCTTTTCTGGATTTCATCTTGAAGCTTTTAGGATTTTGAACACTTTTTGTTCAACAACTATTCAGAGATTCTTTTTTGTTTTCGAGTTATTTGCAAAAGAAATATTTAGGGGCCAACCCTTCAACTCCCTAATGGGGACGTTTAGAGAAAAATGAAAGGTTGCATATTGTTCAGAACATGATTTTGAACATCTTTTGTTCAATATTACTTATCAAAATATTTCTCTCTTTCGAGATATAAAGCGTCAAAGATTTAGCATTCTGGCCCCTTGTGGCCCCTAATTACGTACCATACGAGATAAAAATTATAAAATACAGTTGTAGATTGTTGAGATAAACATTTTTGCTTCAGTAATGTATAGCAAAATATTGACTGTTAAAGGGTTATCGAAAAAAGACTTTTAGCCCCTTTTGGCCCCTAATGTGATGAGTCAGCACTTTTTTCTTGATATCATATAAAAGATCTTATCATTCCCCACAAATATTGTTCAGTATGACTTATCAAAAGAATGATACTTTAAAAGATATGATGCAAAATGTCTCGAAATTTCACTCATGATTCGTGTCCTAGATTTTGACCCCTACCGAGCTTCCATATTGGACCTTTCTGAAAAAATTCAAATCCAATGTGCAATTCAGCAATGTGTCGTCTATCATCGCTGAAAATTTAAGCTCTCTAGCTAATGTCGTTTTTGAGTTTACTCACGGACAAGGAGACCCTCTAAAAATCACTGAAAGGGCGATAACTTCCGACCGGAAGTGATTTTTTCAAAATTGAGTCGGGGGTACAAACTTCACATAGAAGCAAATAATCCCTGAAAATTTGAACAAAATCGATCGAGCCATTTTCGAGAAATCTTCTGCACAAAAATTGTAAAGAAAAAAAAAAGAATAAAAGTGAAGAAGAAACAATAGAATAATAGAAGGGTCTTCCGTTGGAGACGGAAGACCCTAATAATAATAAAAGTGAAAAAGAAACAATAGAATAATAGAAGGGTCTTCCGTTGGAGACGGAAGACCCTAATAATAGAGAAAAAGAAACCGAACGGAAACAATAAGGTCTTCCGTTGGAAACGGAAGACCTTAATAATAATAAGAAAAGTGAAAAAGAAACAATAGAATAATAGAAGGGTCTTCCGCTGAAGACGGAAGACCCTAATAATAAGAAAAGTGAAAAAGAAACAATAGAATAATAGAAGGGTCTTCCGCTGAAGACGGAAGACCCTAAAAAGAAAAAAAGTGAAAAAGAAACAATAGAATAATAGAAGGGTCTTCCGTTGGAGACGGAAGACCCTAACTAGAGACTCTTGTTGCTTCAGCAACAAAGAAGGTCTTCCGTTCTCCTCTATTTATCTGTAAGAATGTATGTCCCAAAATCATTTCAAATACTCTTTTTTATAAAAGATATTTATGGGAGAGTAAGAAACTCAATTTATGCAGTTTTTCTCTCATAACCAGAAGTAGTCGTTTTTGTTTCCAATGGGACTGACATATTTCAAAAATACTAATAAAAAGCTATTAAGGTGATTCTAAGAAAGATTCCATAAAGAAAAGTTTAAAATTTTGATTTCTTTGATCACTTCCTGTGACAACCGAAAATGACGGTGGATGATCTTAAACTCTAAGGATTTGTCTACTCATCAAGGTCTACCACCCCAAGTAGTTTGGTGTCTTAATCTCTTACCTTTAACGAGATCTAGAAATGATAACTTCTGATTTTGAGGACAGGAAGTCTCACGACAGGAAGTGAATTTTACTGAGATATTAGACAATACTGTAGACATTTGCAGTCTGAATAACATATCCAAAAATCATTACAAATACTTTAAGTATGAAAAGTATTTATGTGAAAGAAAAATATTCAAATTACCGGCTATGTAGTTTTTCTCTTTTAACCGGAAGTTGTCGATTTTGTTTCCAGTGATACTATCATATTTCAAAACTACAAATAAGATGCTATAATTGGATGCAAAAAGTTTTTATAAAGAAAAGTTGAATTTTTCGGTTTCTTTGATCACTTCCCGTGACAACCGGAAGTGACGGCAGACAATGTTATCCGAACTGGTTTTGCCTACTCATCAAGATCTACCACTTGAAACAGTTTGGTGTCTTAATCTCTTATCGTATACGAGATCTAGCTATGATAACTTCTCAATTTGAGGACAGAAAATCATGCAACCGGAAGTGAATTTAACACAGATATTTGACCTTCCTGTAGATATTTGCAGTCTGAATTACATATCCATAAATCGTAACAAATATGTCATGTATAAGAAATATTTAGGAGAAAAAAATACTAAAATAATGCAGTTTTTCTCTTAAAACCGTAAGTTGACGTTTTTGTTTCCGGTTGGACTGATATATTTTAAAAATACAAAAAAGATAGTATAACGTCATGCCAAAAAAGTTTAATAAAAGAAAATTTGAAAATTTTGCAAATAGTCATATTTATCTGAAAGCATCCTCAGGTGGTGTAGATTCAATTTTCTTTTTCAAATAATGACCCCTGGGGGTGGGATGGGGCATCAATGGAAGGTCAAAGTTTTACATTGTATATGAAAAATCTTCAAGTCATCTTCTTATGAACAGCAAAGCCATGAGTGGTCATAATTAATATAGAAGCATCCCCTGGTAGTTTAGGTTTGAGTTTGTTCAAATCATGACCCCTGGGTGTAGGGTGGGGCTACAATGGTAGATCAAAGTTTTACATAAGAATATATAGAAAAAAATCTTTATTTTTTTTTTAAGAGCAGCAAAGCCATGACTAGTCATATAACATGTAATATGGAAGCATTTGCAGGTGGTGTAAATTCAAGTTCGTTCAAATCATTACCCTGGATGATAGGGTGGGCCAACAATTATAGGTTTAAGTTTTAAATACGAATATACAGGAAACATCTTCTCAAGAACAGAAAAGCTATGATTGGTCTTTTTTTTAACGATTGGAAGCATCCTCATGTGGTCTAAATTCAAGTTTGTTCAAATCATGGACAGGAGGGCTTTTAACATTTAACAGCAACAAAAAAATGTCTTCTTGTGGAAACGGTGAAAGACTATATGTGAGGAACATACAGTTAGTTAATATTTTAATGTGACATTTCAAAAACATGGAGGAATAAATTGAGATAAAGCACACTTTTTTGTGTGCAATAAATATACAGTTTTTATAATAAGTCCCTGATCTAAATTACTTAAACATTACTATGGATGATAATTAATTATAAATTAAAAGAAAATTAATTAGAAAGAATTACGGTGTTATTCAACATTTGATAATATATCATACTGTTATTTTCATACTTATTTTAGATCAACAATTAATTTGCATTACATTTCCCTGCAGGTGAAACTCTTCATGACTATAGTGTGAGATTCCTAACTGGGGAAACTTTGTTGAGGATGCAAACAGCATTCCAACACCAGTTGATGAAAGTGAATCTTCAGATGAAGGAGGTAGTGAAACAGAAGAATAAACTTCAGATAAATTGACATCCATTTACAATGGGTTGCTAAATATGTAAATATTTTATTTCACTCAGTTTTCACATTTGATTACTCTGTGAGTGTTATGTCAGATTTGGCAATGTGTCACTCAATGTGTAAATAGTTTCTTAGATTTAATTTTCTTGTTAAAGATTTACTGCATGACTGTTATATAAAACAAAATATGTTATGTTCTTATTCGTGCCACTCAAACGAACATAAATAATTTATAAAATAAACACAAACACGTATATTAGGATTTGAAGCGCTCTGATAGTGCAGTTTACTTATAATACACAAATTGTTACAAATACATATCAATCTTCTTTAATTGTCTTCCTTTCTACAAAATAAAACAAGATTTTTAAATATAAAATCTTTTTAAAACATGTAAAGCAAGGGCGGGTGGGTG
The DNA here is from genome assembly GCF_032062105.1 of Saccostrea cuccullata. Taxonomy (NCBI): domain Eukaryota; kingdom Metazoa; phylum Mollusca; class Bivalvia; order Ostreida; family Ostreidae; genus Saccostrea; species Saccostrea cuccullata. The sequence continues at coordinate 14,242 of NW_026927115.1, read as the reverse complement.
GGGATTCAGTTATATGCACTAAAAAGAGCCTTCGAATGGCTTTAGAATATTCTGTGCTAACAGCGGTCAGTTAAAACCCGTGCAATGAATATTTAAATGTCACCTGACAAGGTGACCAGCATTACAGCCAATAGATTACAGATATAAATAAACACGAACACGTGTTATTAGCAACATTGATAAATACTTTTATGTTCTTATTCGTGCCACTCAAACGAACATAAATAATTTATAAAATAAACACAAACACGTATATTAGGATGTGAAGCGCTCTGATAGTGCAGTTTACTTATTTCGAAAGACAAAGAAGAGTCGAAAGAGAATGACTTGTATAATCATGTGAATTTCATATACCTAAGTTTTTGGTTACAGATAATTTATCCTGAATGTTTTCTTTCACATAGCCATCTTTAGCTTTTTCTGACCTCCACCGCCCGTGCTTTTTAAACAACCTGTCACTTATACCAGCCGCTGCAGCGGAAGTTGCCCCGCCTGACCGTAGGCTATGAAGACCAAATTTGCTCTTATCTAAACCTATTTTTTCAAAAGCATCCAAGACAATTTCTCGTGCCCTAGTATAAGACAAAAGGCGATTATCTCTTCTAACTTTATATGCACTTGTATTTTTACAAAATGACAAAGATCTGAATAAATATTCTGATGAATCAACTTCAGCACCCAACAATTTTATATATTCTTCTAACATATGTACAGGACAAGTGTCACCATGAGTTCTAGCAATGCACACCTCCTGCCCTTCTTTGTAAACATCCGTTTTACTTTTCACAATATTAATTTTCATACACACATCGTCAAATGATATATCATTAAGTCTAATGTTAGCGAGCTCCGAGAATCTGAGGAACCCTGCAAAACCCAACAAACACAAACATAAAGTACGCATATTATATAAATTGTTTGATTTGTATCTCTGAACCAATAACTTCAAATGATCTGGTGTAATCGGTTCCTTTTTTACAACTGGCATAGAAGTCTCTCTTATTGCACCCTCCTTTGTTAATTTCACTAAAACGGATTCACATGGATCTTTTAGCCCTGCTAGCTGATGTGCCCAACTAATAGAGTGTGTAGCTAATTGAGTTTTACTTGAAGATTTGTAATCTTATATAGAGAGCCACGTGTTCATCCGCTGCGGGTAATGCACGCAGTACAGTTAAGGTGCGCAATGGAAATATCGGCTAAATTTTGTATTTAAAAATGTACTCGTAATCGGGATGGCGATTATTTTTAGTACATTATTTATATCGGATAATTGTAATTATGATTAATAACTACATATCGAGGACAATTATATTTTATATTTAGACTAGTCACGTGATGCGGCAGTCACGCGATTTTAGCACATTGACTTGAAGTATTGATGTTACATATAAATATCACTAGTGCAAGGGCATAACAAAGTTAAATTTCCTAATTTAGTATATAAATATTTTTAACATGTATCGTAGTTTCTAAAAAGTGCTGCGATCCTGTCTAAATTCTGCAATTTCAATGTTAAAATTATACTTGTATGACCGAACGCTATATTTTTTGCTGGTCAGCGGCATGAAATACTGATATAATCAAATTGTTTTTAAGATTTCATCAGGATCGCAGCACTTTTCAGATACCTTAATAGTTCTATAGTTGAAATGTAAAATTTTACTTTGATCGATAGAGTGTATGCCCTTGCACTAGATCGATTTATTAAGACCCCCCACTTTACCCTCCGATGTACTTGCATACAAATATACGGCAGTGTCAATTAAATACGTAATGTACAGGAATTATATTAATAACATAGTGAAGAAGACAATAAATTCAAGTTATTGTCCCATAGAATATCTGTAAATAATATTTTATTTAATTAGAGAATACATATTTTGTTGAGAAAATATTACTTGATCTGTCTCTCACTGCATACAAACTACGTCACGTTGTAAGAAATGACGTCATATTGACAAGTTTATTGCGATCAGTGCCTTGTTTATAACTTGTTATGTGGGATTTAACTAACGACAAATCAACACGCTGTAGTAAGTTTTTATGTAGTTTAATGATTTCTTACTGGTTAAATTAGCAGATAAACTCATTTTGTGGTATTTTAAAGAAATGTTGTGTGACGTATATTGTGTATGATGTCATAGTCAAGTTTTCCCGTACAAATTAGGCTCCGCCTCCTTTTTGTAACCTTAACTGTGCTGCGCAGAAATAGCAGGCAGAAAAGCGCCACACCATCTGCAGAAAGCATTGAATGCGTACCTGTATTGACTTGATGTGTTCGATGCTCTATCTGGATTTTAGGCAGTAGGATGGTAAAAAGTCCCTAAGTTGTTGTAATCGCTGATCCTCAATCCTCGCACTATCAGACCACCGTCCCATTTTAAATATATCTGAAAATTGTATAAAACGGAATACAAAGATTAAACTGACGTTATCAATACACATTTTCTTATGGTGTATCAGGACCCTCAATCAACTGCAATACACCTACTTAATAGATGTATCAAGACCATAAATCATCTGCAATACATCTGACCAATATAAACATCTGGTGTACCAGGACCCATCTCATCTGCAATACACCTCAAAAAGTATCTATATTTACATTCTGATCTCAACATGAGTATATAAACAAACTCTATATAGCGTTCTATATTAGGATCTTGCATCCAACTTTACTGCCATTATCCCAGAAGTAAAATTTTTTGATCCAAACAAACACGCTTTGTTATCACCCTGAATAAGTATGTCTGTACAATCATTGAATAGTAAAGCATCTTTAACAGGTTGGGCACAACCTACCAAATGGTCCTTTATCCCCCGTTTGGTAGACAATCTACCATATCGGTATCGAATTTTACTGACCAAATGGGGGACTTTTTTCTTCTATTGTAATCTTTATCAAAATAAAACAAAAGCGCATTTATTTAGGCATTGGGTGATTTTAGTAAACATATTCCTCGCACAGTTAACATAAATCGGTCGAATTGTTATGTGTAATTTCTCCGTAACTTTGTAAAAACAATGCCCATAGTTGTCTGTAACAGCCGAACTTCTTGATCAATCGATCAAAAAATAATCTTTGTTGTATTTTGTTGGATAAAAATTCAATTTCATCTTGTGATTTAATTCTTGATGAGTTAACTTTCAATCTCGATTTGGACCTTTGTCAATGTTTATCGCCGTAAAATCCCGTTAAACACGACCTCCTCATGCCTTACCAGTATGGTGCGCACTTCCTGCTATAAAGTTAAGTTTTTCCAGAGTTGAACGTAACGTTTGTTGTCATTTTTCTTTTAGGAAGAAGTTGCAGATTCCTTGCGACCTCATTGGGTTTAATATGCATATAACTGGTAAATTTAATTAATTTGAAAAATAATGTTCAATAAAAGATGTACAAAATGACTTTTGCCAATATTCTTGTTTTTTCCCATTTACATCGTTTTCAAACAATAGTTGTATCATACTCCAACTGCATTTACTGTTTTTATGAAGAACAAAGCCATTGTTTACAAAATAAAACGAAATAAAGGCGAAAAACTATTTTTCTTCAGATTTCCTAGTTGAAAGTTTACACAAATGTGTCGCCGTAGTTAAATTCGACTTTTCGTCAGGTTTAAAATAGATCATCGCTTTGATTGGTTTACACTAATTGATTGGTTGCCCGGATAATCAAAATAGAAAGTAAAGGACATGATTGACAGGTGCAACATCGTTGGAGAATGAGAGACTTTTCTTTGAAAGTAAAACACGGAGGAAACTTGCACTTGTTAACATAAGCTACGTTTTTGTCCAATTTTTGAACGACTATGCGCAAAAAATTGCACATAGAATTTCTGATTTTTTTCACCCAGAACACCGATAAATATCTATATTTTATTCCACATGGTTTAAAATTATGCGCAATTTCACTCCACTCCATGAAATTAAACACAACCAATTTTGTCTCCCATATGGTCAGTAAAATTTGATACCGATATGGTAGATTGTCTACCAAACGGGGGATAAAGGACCATTTGGTAGGTTGTGCCCAACCTGTTTAACGTACCATCTATACGTCATATCTTTATCAAAAATAAATGGCCAAAAAACAGCGGAGGGCCAGTTTGGAACAATTAAGACCCCGAAAGCCTTGCATGCTATTAGATGTTTAATAACCCGAACTACTAAGTGAATAGGTGGCACTAACCAATTGTTTTCGTGTTCCCAGTTTTGTGTAAAACAGTCAATAGCTTCTGAGCCAGGATTCCAAAATTTTGAATTACACCGTCCCAACTTACAATTGTTATAATTTGCAAAGCTGTCAACAGTAAAAGTTCCGAACAAGTTGTTAACAAATTCGAAAAATGTAGCAGTAACGCCCCAGTCATCGTGATCTATAATATTGCTAAGAAAATCAGCTTTATGATTTTGTAATCTTGGAATCCATTGTATGGCTATTGAAATTTTTTGTTCTACACACATTTTGAAAATATTGTAAGCAAGAGATTGTAAATGATGTTTCATACTACCAGACTGAACAATTTTTACACAACTCTGATTATCAGTGAACCATTTCACCTCTTTATTCACTAAACTATCTTTAAATGAAGCCAAAGCTAATTCAATCGCTCGAAGCTCTCTCCAAGTAGAGCTCATACCCTTCTCAAACTCTTTCCACATTAAGTGAAAAATTTTTGAATCAACTTCGACAGTGTACGCTCCTGAAGCTAGACTACTCGCATCAGAGTAAATAATCACACTTTTCTTTGTCGGTGTGTGTAAATATCTTGTTTTTTCTGAGTAAATACATTGCAACCAAAAATTACACTCATTTAGAACCTCGTTCTTGTGTGTGAATACAATAATATCGTCCCATGACTTTCTACATGCTATCTCTATAGAACAGAATCTTGTCATAATGCTACATATGTTACCCATCACTGGTGACATTGACATAATCTTTCCAACCACTCTTGCCAACTCTCTGGCCTTCACTTTAGGAAAACTCTTCACTAGTTTCTGCAAAGAAGCCACTGTATCGTCCAAACGTCTTGTAGGCACTGAAATAGAAAATGACTGTGAATCCTAAGAAATTCCTAACCATTTCAAATTCTGAGTTGGGTAAAATACAGATTTTTCAAAATTTATAAGTAGCCCAAAGTCAGACAAACTCTTTTGAATGAATTCAGAAACTGAAAAACATTCCTGTTTTGATGGGGCAAACACAAAACCGTCATCTAGGTAAAGAACTATCTTAATACCCTTCTTTTTCCAAAATTTAACAATAGGTCTAAGACTTTTTGTAAAAATAAGTGGAGCAGATGACAAGCCGAACGGGAGTATAGTATAACGATAATATTTTTCGTTCCATGAGAACCCAAGATATGTCTGGAAACTTTCAGAAATATCAATATGATGATAGCCAGATTTTAGGTCGAATTTTATACAATAGCAATCTTTCTCAAAATAATCCAGGGCTGTTTTCCAATCTTCAAACTTTATTTTCTCATATTTCACATAATAATTCAGTCTACTCAAATCTAGTATCAACCTCTTTTTTGACCTGTTTTCCGCGACACTAAGAGGGCTTACAATATATGGTCTGTGTGTAACTTCTACAACACAACCTGTCTTGTTTAACTGGGATATTTCTGATGTGACAAATTCAGCGTTAATTTTTGCAGATTTGTTATTTCTAAAATTCATAGATGGCGGAAAGGAGAGGAAAGGAATTTCATAACCAGAATGAATTACTTTCAAAATGTAAGGAAAAGCCCCAATTTGTTCCCATTTACTGTAATGCCTTTTTAGACTATGTTTAATACTATGTTCCGTATGACTCTTTTCATGAACACAAGTCAAACAACCTGTATACTTATCATTGACTTTGATTAGTCTTTCCCTTTGGACAGTTGGATTTCCAGTGCCCTGTTCCGAAACAACCGAAGCAAACGTCGTAGGGCATAGGCTGTCTCCTTGACTGCTTGTTTCTGCTTTGGCCGTAGAGAAATGGCTGTTGTTGCTGCTGTTGAAAGGCAGGAAAGGGCTGAAAAGTACTAGTAGCCCCAGGAAGAGCCAGCTGAGCTTGAGATCCCGCAGCTGCCGCTGGTGGCGTTTTCTGTGTCCCATAAGGCTGAAATCTCTTGTTCTGCCTCTGATGTCTGAGGGCCCTGTTTTCGGCACTGCGTATCTTCTTTTCATCATCTGAGTTGTCTGCGATTTCATTACACTGGTATTCGTTGACAGTTTTCCAGCCCGCGGGAGATGAATCAGCTATGCGTATATGCTTTTGACGCGTTTTCAATTTTTTACACAAGTCAGAGATGATTTTCAATGATTCAGAATCTTTTAAATCAAAGGCTCTCGACTCTAACTTCTCTAAACTCTCTAATAATTCGGTGTTAAATTCAAACTGAATTCGGTTGCCTTCTGACTTTATCTTATGTAGAGAATTCTCCTTGAGTTTCTTCGAGATGGACTCAGACTGCTCCGCTTTTAACTGTCCGGAGAACGTTTTGAATTGAGACTGTATTACTCCCGTGAAGAGTTTAACAATGTCCGAGATTTCCAATGAAGAGTTCCCTCCTGTGCTGTCTTTCGGTAATTTATCTGTGTCCAAAGTCAGTTCATCGCCCGAATCGCCCATATTACGTGGAAATAGAGAGTGAAAAAAGACGTGTTATATGCACTAAAAAGAGCCTTCGAATGGCTTTAGAATATTCTGTGCTAACAGCGGTCAGTTAAAATCCGTGCAATGAATATTTAAATGTCACCTGACAAGGTGACCAGCATTACAGCCAATAGATTACAGATATAAATAAACACGAACACGTGTTATTAGCAACATTGATAAATACATGCATGCTCCATATGAAAAAAAAATTGTTATTTCATATTAATGTTTAATTTACTATGTGAGTGTTATATCGGATGCGGTAATTGGCCGCTCCATGTGTAAATATTTTTTCTAATTTTTATGTTTGATTTACTATGTGAGTGTTATGTCGGATTCGGTAATTCACCGCTCCATATGAAAATATTTTTTTTTATTTTCATGTTTGATTTACTATGTGAGTGTTATGTCGGATGCGGTAATTGGCCGTTCCATATGTAAATATTTTTTTTTTTATTTTCATGTTTGATTTACTATGTGAGTGTTATATCGGATGCGGTTATTGGCCGCTCCATGTGTAAATTTTTTTTTATTTTCATGTTTGATTTACTATGTGAGTGTTATGTCGGATGCGGTAATTGACCGCTCCATATGTAAATATTTTTTTTTATTTTCATGTTTGATTAACTATGTGAGTGTTATGTAGGATGGGGTAATTGGCCACTCCATGTGTAAATATTTTTTTTTATTTTCATGTTTGATTTACTATGTGAGTGTTTTGTTAGGTGAGGTAATTGGCCGCTCCATGTGTAATTTTTTTTTATTTTCATGTTTGATTTACTATGTGAGTGTTATGTCGGATGCGGTAATTCACCGCTCCATATGAAAATATTTTTTTTTATTTTCATGTTTGATTTACGATGTGAGTGTTATGTCGGATGCGGTAATTGGCCGTTCCATATGTAAATATTTTTTTTATTTTCATGTTTGATTTACTATGTGAGTGTTTTGTTGGGTGAGGTAATTGGCCGCTCCATGTGTAATTTTTTTTTATTTTCATGTTTGATTTACTATGTGAGTGTTATGTCGGATGCGGTAATTGACCGCTCCATATGTAATTTTTTTTTCATGTTTGATTTACTATGTGAGTGTTATGTCGGATGGGGTAATTGGCCGCTCCATGTGTAAATATTTTTTTTATTTTCATGTTTGATTTACTATGTGAGTGTTATGTCGGATGGGGTAATTGGCCGCTCCATATGTAAGTAATTCTTTTATTTTCATGTTTGATTTACTATGTGAGTGTTTTGTTGGATGAGGTAATTGGCTGCTCCATGTGTAATTTTTTTGTTTATTTTCATGTTTGATTTACTATGTGAGTGTTATATCGGATGCGGTTATTGGCCGCTCCATGTGTAAATTTTTTTTTTCATGTTTGACTTACTATGTGAGTGTTTTGTCGGATGCGGTAATTGGCCGCTCCATATGTAAATAATTCTTTTATTTTCATGTTTGATTTACTATGTGAGTGTTTTGTTGTGTGAGGTAATTGGTCTTATTTTTATTTTCATGTTTGATTTACTTTGTGAGTGTTATGTCGTGTGTGGTAATTGTCCGCTCCATATATATGTAAAGTTTTTTTTTCGCGTTTGATTTTCTGTGTGTGTGTTTTGTTGGGTGAGGTAATTGCTCCATAAGGAAGGATATGGAAATAAAGAACAGTATTCAATTTCAACGTCCATTAAACAAATATACAAAATAAGAGCGGAGCAAACACGGACCTCCGAAACATCAGAGGTGAGATCAGGAGCCATGGAAAAGTGAGCATCCCCTGCCGACCGGTCACACCCGCCTTGTGCTTGTTGTCATAATCAGGAAATAACGGAAAAAATCCATAAGTAAATGATTTCTTTTGATTGTCATGTTTGATTTACTTTATGAGGTTTTTGTCGGGTGTGGTAATTGGCCGCTCTATATGTAAATAATTTTCCTTTTCAATATGTGTGTAAAATTGTATCTCAAATTCTTAATGTTGAATAAATATTTTTTTAATATATGTATATATATAGATTTGTTTTTGTTTTTATTTAAATGAGGTATTTTAAACCCTTTTTAAGAGAAAGCTAGAAAACAAACATTCCCCTAAACACACACAAACTCCAAGAGAGAGAGAGAGAGAGAGAGAGAGGGATTCTTTTTAGTTACACTGATTAAAAAATTTGGGTTTTTTTATTTCAGCAAAACCTTCTTATATTCTTTTCTTTTAAAACACTGATATTGCGACCTCTTTCATTAATACCCCCTCTTAATGGAGTTGGAGCCGAGATATAAAGTAACACAGGTGTTTGTGGGTTTGTTTGTTTATGGGTGAGTGAGTTTTGTGCTGTGCGAAAAGGAGCGACGTAATTTGCATCAAAATTGACATAAAATTCTGCTTTGATTTATAGATGCACTCTATGCGAGAGTGCTTTGTTGTCTTTTAAAACGGTGATATTGCAGACTTTCCTCATTTAAAAAAAAAGATAAGAGAATTAAAGGAAAACAAATACAGACAGAGAGAGAGAGAGTTCTTCATTATGCTAAGATATTACATCTATATCCATTACAAAGTGTCATACTATATAGAAACCTTAGTTTCTTTGCTAAAAGTGACTGGTTAATCATAATGATCCATGCAATGCATAATGCACTACCAACTGCTTACCATGCAGTTGTGTTAAAAGCTACAGAGACCATACAACAGAGATTGTATATTGTCTTAAAGCAAAGAGTGCAAATTACTGGATATCAAAAATGACAACATTGAACATTTACATGAATTAATGTGCAAACAAAGATGTCATTTATAAAATCAAATACATGAGGTATTGAGGTTTATACAATGTACTATTTGTAAAAGAATTTATTGAAATAAGATTTTAATCTCATTATAATAAAAAACATTGAACTGATACATTCAACATATTAGTTCATGCTTTATTTCAGAGATGCATATAATTCTGCAACCATAAGTACTGAGTATATGTAAAATAAAATAATGGGAACTGGATAATAATCAATATATGTAATTTAAAGCCAATACTTCTTTCACTCATCTACAATTATGATGAGTCGATTCTTTTGCATGTATAAATCTATAGCGTCCTTTAAGTCTTACTTTACTAATTTTTTTTTAAACAAATGTTTGGCACAAAAATAGCTTTAAAGCTGAACACGATTCCTAAAAGAAATGTATCCGCCATTTTAGTTCCCGAGACTCGCTACCCTGCAAACCCATATAAATAGGGCAAGAATTAGAGACTGTTCAGTTTAATCAGTGGACATCGGTGTAGACGGACGTTTGCTATACAGGACGTGGTCACGGGAATAATAACGTAATACTTCGTCTTTTGCAGGAAAGTAAGATACCAAATAAATTTATACAATTATATAGGTACATAAGTCAGTGCAGTATACAAACAACATAGATAAACGTAACTGCAATAAAATATAAACAAAGGTAATGCAAGATAACCAGCACGAACACGGGTCGCCATTCCACGCCGATACCTGTGACAATAAAGCAGTCAGGTGTAACGAAAGCGACAAGTATACCATAGTATTGATGTATCGTAGATAATGCTATCAAAAATGGCGTTAATTTGCCTATTTACGAGTCGTGTTCAGCTTTAAGTTAAGTATCATTCACATTATCCAGCGATGTGATATACGATGAGAAACCGATTTTAAAAAAAATGAAAATGGCTTGGTTGCCACTCGGACACCTTTAGTTATTGGACGACGGTGACTTACAAAGCAATTACTAGTCATCTCAAATAGAAATTCACAGGAAATATGTTAAAGTTTTTCCTAAATAGTTGAATTAAGGCGTAGTTTGATGGATTATCAACCATGAACATTAATGTTACCTTATATAGATAATGTAACGTCATGACATTATAATATAAAACGTCATGACGTTACAACATAATTTAAAACGTTAATGTTATATGACGTTCTGTGGTATTCACTTGGAATACAATACCAACTTTAAAGGAGTCTAAAAAGAAAACTAGAAAAGATATTGTTAAAAGGTAAATTGCAATATAACCTACAAACCCTTCAGTTCTATTTGAGAGAGTTTCATTTATTTTGGTAACTAGGCCGTATTTTGTATTTCGTGGCTTAACCTCTTTAAATTGCTCCCTTATGTAAAATCAAATACTTTATTTGTATTTTGACAGATAAAGAACATCATACAATGTGTTTTGAAATAATTCAAGGTCCAATAGAGTGAGATTTAAACGATTTAAATTTTTCAAAAAATTAAAATTGCTTCTAAACGTAAAACAAAGTATTATATATGTATTATGAAAGATGGAGAACATCAAACAATGTGTTTTGAAATCACTGAAAGGTCAAATTGAGTGATATTTAAATGATTTAAATTTTTCAAAAATTTTAAATTGCTTCCAAATGTAAAATCAAGTACTTTATTTGTATTATGACAGATGGAGAACATCATACAATGTGTTTTGAAATCACTGAAAGGTCAAATTGAGTGAGATTTAAACAATTTAAATTTTTTGAAAAATTTAAATTGCTTCCAAATGTAAAATCAAATACTATATCTGTGCTTTGACAGATGGAGATTATTATTCAAAGTGTTTTGAAATATCCCAGAGGCGGAATAAATCTAGATTTAAACGATTTAAATTTTTCAAAAAATTTAAATTTCATCCAAATAAAAATCAAAGATGATATCTATATTTTGACAGATGGAGAACACCATACAATATGTTTTGAAATATCTCAGAGAATGCATAAAGCAAGATTTGAACGATTTAATTTTTTCAAAAAATTTACATTTCATCCAAATTAAAATTCAAAGATGAAACACAAGATGAAATGCTCCCATTAAGCTTGACTTAATGTAGCTTATAGGTGCTTAATGGTGGCTTAAAAGCTGCCTTTAAACCACCATTAAGCCACCATTAAGCACCTATAAGCCACCAGTAAGCTTCCATTAAGTAACCATTAAGCCACCATTAAGCCGAATTTCTAACTTAATGGTAGCTTAATGGTTACTTATGGTGGCTTACAGATTTTTAATGGTTACTTTTAGACCCCCATTAAGTCACCATTAAGCCACCATTAAGGTAGACTTACAGGTGCTTAATGTCCAAACTCCATTAAGCTACCATTAAGCTACCACCATTAAGTCACATTACGCAGTCGATTATATTGTTTATATGGGTGAAAAATTATTTTTATAGTGATTTGTTATCATTATTATAAATGTAGAGTTCGTTTTATCTTGATTTGGTTAAAAATAATGAAAAAGAACGAAATTCAAAATCAAAAAAAAAAAAACGCCGCAGTGGGGGCGCGAACCCATGACCTTAAGTTTCGAAGGTAAACGCCTTATCCATTACGCTATCGCCGCTCCTTTTTAAACATTGAAAATATTAAATATTGAACCTTCATTTTTTTTTCAAAATTTGTTTGGACTTGTTAAGGTTTTTACTAGAATTTTGTTGAACATTTCCAAACGTCTTGAATTGGTGTATTAATCAAAATATAAACAATTTTATTTTTGGATCTAAACACATTAATATATATATTTCTACACAGAGTTCGGATGATGTAGTGTGATTTAGTTCTTCGCTCTGTTAGTGTTATTCGAAAATTTTTGAAATGTAAGCATTAAATCATGATTGAAGATAAATTAATTATAGATAAAACGCAAACGTCTATCATCGAAAAAAAGAGAGGAAAAAAACAGATTCTACTATTATTTTTAATATACTGCGGATATTAACGGTTTCTGTGTCAACAATTTAGTGACAATCCTCGTGTAAGAGTTACCTGGTTAATTACGTTTACAAAAACTTTTTTTAGAATATCATATTCAGTTTCAATTCCTTTTGTATCAAAATGGGTATCAAAATAATTGACTTTTTACGATGAATCATAATTTTTGATTTGTTATATGCTTGCGTTAAATTTAATTTTTTTTTTATAATTGATCATTAAAATCTGTCAGTGTACGTTGTGTATGTATAGTTTCCTGTTAGTTAACCGGGGGACACCTAATTAAGGTCTATTGTCTGACCAGCTGGTATTGTACATTTAAGATATTTCACAAGGACTTGCTCACGGTGTGTAATTATTATAATTTATTTTTAAAAATCATATACACTAAAAATAAAAACAACGCATGTAATAATGGTTAATTTAAAATAAAAATAATATACAGTTCTGATACATGATGTCTTGTTTTATTATCACTGTAAATGATTAAAAAAAAATTAGACACCTCGAACAAGCCCCTGTGGCTATTAGCTAACTTCGTTCCCAGTGATCAAGTTTATGCATGTTGACAAAAAAACTCGTAGAAATTATGATCGAGACAGAATTATGAGATGGAATATATTTTGCGTAAATGATATTAAAATAACTAAAAGCTAGTTTAAAGATTCTATATAAGATGCGTAAAAGTTTAATGAGGGTTGACCATTAAGTCACCATTAAGCTCAGCTTAATGGTGGCTTAATGGTAGCTTAATGAAGTTTGGACATTAAGCACCTGTAAGTCTAGCTTAATGGTGACTTAATGGTGGCTTAAAGGAATTAACTCCTTTAAGCCACCATTAAGTCACCATTAAGCTACCATTAAGCGATTGCTTAAAGGTAGTCTTTCGTCTTGTGAAATCTGTATTTTGACAGATGGAGAACACCAAACAATGTATTTTAAAATCTCTCAAAGGTCATATTGAGTGAGATTTAAACAATTTAATTTTTTGAAAAATTTAAATTGCTTCCGAATGTTACAAAATGTATACAAGTGTATTTTTTTCAGATAGACAACATCAAACAATGTGTTTTGAAATCTGATATTGCGCTTGATTTTACATTTAGAAGCAATTTAAATTTTTTGAAAAATTTAAGTCGTTTAAATCTCACTCTATTTGACCTCTGAGAGGTTTCAAAACACATTGTATGATGTTTTCTATCTGTCACAATACATATATAGTAGTTGATTTTACATTTGGGAGCAATTTAAATTTTTTGAAAAATTTAAATCGTTTAAATCTAAGTCTATATGACCTCTGAGAGGTTTCAAAACATATTGTATGATGTTCTCTATCTGTTACAATACGTTACAATACATATGTAGTACTTGATTTAACATTTGGAAGCAATTAAAATTTTTTGAAAAATTTAAATCGTTTAATTCTCACTCTATTTGACCTCTGAGAGGTTTCAAAACACATTGTATGATGTTCACAATCTGTTACAATACATATATAGTACTTGATTTTACAATTGGAAGGAATTTAAATTTTTTGTAAAATTTAAATCGTTTAAATCTAACTCTATTTGACCTCTGAGAGGTTTCAAGTCATATTGTATGATGTTCTCTATCTGTCACAATACATATATAGTACTTGATTTTACATTTGGAAGCAATTTGAATTTTTTGAAAAATTTAAATTGTTTTAATCTCACTCTATTTTACCTCTTATAGGTTTCAAAACACATTGTATGATGTTCTCTATCTGTCACAATACATATATAGTACTTGATTTTACATTTGGAAGCAATTTAATTTTTTGGAAAAATTTAAATTGTTTAAATCTCACTCTATTTAACCTCTGAGAGG